>NC_069500.1:504788876-504821376 GCF_027579735.1 Bombina bombina
GGCTGCTGCGCAGCTCCCAGCCTCCTCATCCCCATAGACGGCTGATCGCACACTTCAGCCTGTGCGAGGGGTGGGAGGTGTTAAGAGCGAGCCCAGGCAGCAGCCAGTGACACAGGAGAAGAGCCGAGTCTGAGCGTCATCACTAACAGTCACGTGATGACGCTTGAGACGCTCCTCCCAGGTTCCAGTGGGTCAATCCTTGTATGGAGATGGGGTCATCCGAGGTGCTGCCCGGGTAGAAACAAAAACACATGTTGAGCCCAACCAGGGCCACATGCTACTGCGACGCCGACACCTACTGTCATCGGAGTGGTGAGTTTGGTGACTGCTAAGACTAGCTACCAGGGACAGTGCGGCGGCAGGTCTTTAAATGTATTAAGACCTTTTGTGGAATATTACTTCTAATATTTATTTGCCTAAATAGGATGTGTGGTACAGTTTAGGACCAATGACATTGACATGTTGCAGGTTTGAGTGCTGTGGTAGTCACGGGTTTTATTAGGATGCATCAGTTACCCCCATTTTTTCTTAGGGATATTTTACCATGTATGATTGAAGGGCATAGTTCATTTTTATTCTACCTAAAATGAGCTGAGAAACAAGTGTGCTCCAAAATATAACTAAAGAGCACTGATCATTGAAGCCAATTACTGGGCATTCTCCGTGATAAAAAGCTGTTTGTGGAATGTTATTTTCCCTAAAATGAGTACCTTTAGGAGATATATTCTTTTTAAGGATAAACTGGATATGAGTTTTGTTAAGCCCTAACAACAAAAATGTAGCATTTTTTTCACATTTAGTCATGAAAATGCTATGATTGTGCATCTGTTAGCACTCTACAAATAACTAATAATAATACTACAGTATCTATTTACTATACTAACCATGGGATTAATAAATCATATACACGTTTGGTACCTGTGTGCTAAGGAGTCATAGGGTAGTCTTATTTTCCCTTTTTATTCTTTCTCCTTACTGCTATGTCAGCAATACACATAAAAACATTCTGTTAAAATATAAAGAATACCTATATTGAAATGTGTTTCCTGGATGGATTTTTAGAAGGTTTTAGAAAACATGTTTTTTTGTGAGATTATGATTTTCAATAAAGGATATCAAGAGAATTAAGTTAATTTAATAATAGAAATAAATTCAAAAGTCTAATAAAATTGTATGCTCTTTCTGAATAATATCTCTTTAATCCTGGTAAAAGGGGTAAACACATAACTACTGAGAAGGAGATGACTGCTGATTGGGTATGTGCATATGCTTTTAACTAGCTCACCAGCTGTGTCCTGCTCAAGAATTAAGTGCATCTATGTGTTTAACTTACTTAAGGGGTTTAAACACTAATACTAATGGGAAAATAACATGCTCTAAAACACTTAGTTTATTTTTGCATTAGAATGCCCCTTTAACATAAGTTTACTATTATAGGTATTGATTAGCAACTGTGTTAGTCCTCCTTAAAGGGATAGTTTATTCAAAAATAAACTTTCATGATTCAGATAGAGCATACCATTTTAAACAACTTTCTAATTTACTTCTATTATCTAATTTGCTTCATTCTCTTGATATTCTTTCCTGAAAAGCATATCTAGATAGGCTCAGTAGCTTCTGATTGGTGGCTGCACATAGATGCCTCCTGTGATTGGCTCGCCCATGTGCATTGCTATTTCTTTGACAAAAGATATATCTAAAGAATGAAGCAAATTAGATAATAGAAGTAAATTGGAATGTTGTTTAAAATTGTATTCTCTGTCTGAATTATGAAAGAAAACTTTTGGGTTTAATGTCCCTTTAAGGTAACTGGCAGAGTGTACCTATGTATATGTACACACCCACATTAAAATGGGCGGAGCCATATGAGGGGCGGGGCTAGTGCTCCCCCATCTTCAAAAGTCACCAGCCGCCACTGGGGAGGGAAGAGAGCTGTTTGGGAGGGATCAGGGGGTGGTATGTGTCAGGTGGGAGGCTGATCTCTAAAATTAACCCTGCAAGCTCCCTACAAGCTACCTAATTTAACCCCTTCACTGCTGGGCATAATTAACGTGTGGTGCGCAGCAGCATTTAGCGGCCTTCTAATTACCAAAAAGCAACGCCAAAGCCATATAAGTCTGCTATTTCTGAACAAAGGGGATCGCAGAGAAGCTTTTACAACAATTTCTGCCATAATTGCACAAGCTGTTTGTAAATAATTTCAGTGAGAAACCTAAAATTGTGAAAAATGTTGTTTTTTTTTTTATTTGCTCGCATTTGGCGGTGAAATGGTGGCATAAAATATACCAAAATGGGCCTAGATCAATACTTGGGGTTGTCTACTACACTACACTAAAGCTAAAATTAACCCTACAAGCTCCCTACAAGCTCCCTAATTAATCCCTTCACTCCTGGGCATAAAACACGTGTGGTGCGCAGCGGCATTTAGCGGCCTTCTAATTACCAAAAAGCAACCCCAAAGCCATATAAGTGTGCTATTTCTGAAAAAAGGGGATCCCAGAAAAGCATTTACAACCATTTGTGCCATAATTGCAGAAGCTGTTTGTAAATAATTTCAGTGGGAAACCTAAAGTTTGTGACAAATTTTGTGAAAAAGTGAACTTTTTTTTTTTGATCGCATTTGGCGGTGAAATGGTGGCATGAAATATACCAAAATGGGCCTATATCAATACTTTGGGTTGTCTTCTAAAAAAAAATATATTCATGTCAAGGGATATTCAGAGATTCCTGACAGATATCGGTGTTACAATGTAACTAGCGCTAATTTTGAAAAAAAGTGGTTTGGAAATAGCGAAGTGCTACTTGTATTTATGGCCCTATAACTTGCAAAAAAAGCAAAGAACATGTAAACATTGGGTATTTCTAAACTCAGGACAAAATTTAGAAACTATTTAGCATGGGTGTTTTTTGGTGATTGTAGATGTGTAACAGATTTTGGGGGTCAAAGTTAGAAAAAGTGTTTTTTTCCATTTTTTCCTCATATTTTATATTTTTTTTGTAGGAAATTATAAGATATGATGAAAATAATGGTATCTTTAGAAAGTCCATTTAATGGTGAGAAAAACGGTATATAATATGTGTGGGTACAGTAAATGAGTAAGAGGGAAATTACAGCTAAACACAAACACTGCAGAAATGTAAAAATAGCCATTGTCATTAAGGGTAAGAAAATTGAAAAATGGTCCGGTCATTAAGGGGTTAACTTTCAGTTTCTAGCAACTCATTTATTTAAAGTTGTGTTACAGAGAATGTTATAAAAACACCAGAACTACTTTTCAACATTTACTGGGTGTTTTGCAAGGTACAGGTAACATGATTGAAATAGATGTTTCCGACAGAAAGTAAAACAATCACTACAATTTACCACAAGAGGGCGGTAAAGACCACTAACTGAAAATTACAGTTAATCCATGTTTTTGGGAGTAGTTACTTGATTTAATTAAATATTTATATATATTTTCTTTATTTATATACATTTGAATTTTAGAATTAAATAGGGAGGTTGCATTACATTTTCTTTTTTAACATGTATGTTAACAAACATTTGTTTACATTGAAAATATTAAAAAAGGTATTTACCCTTTGTGCCTTTAAGGCACACAGTCTTAAAGGGACATGGAACCCATTTTTTCTTTCATGATTCAGCATAACATTTTAAAAAATTTCCAATTTACTTCTATTATCAAATTTTCTTTTTTCTCATGTTATTCTTTGTTGAAGCAATATCTAGATATGTAATGTGCACGTGTCCGGTAAACTACATGAAATGAAAAAGTGCAGCAATCTAGAGCTTAAAAAATCCTTAAAAAAAAAATCTTATTCTGAAATCCAAACTTTTTTTTCTTCTTTATAATAAATGCTTTATTCAATGAACAATTACTATCTTACATCAGAAATATAATACAATAGCATATTTGTTTCATATGATACTATTACATATAATATCTGATAAATCACTTTTAACAGAGAATAAGATAACGGAAGTTATAATATGTTTGTCCATTGTTATATAACAAAATTTGTGCTTTATACACTTTACCTCAGTAGCTGAAACAGTTGCATTTATTTGAAACAAAAATTTTGCGATATGAGTGAATAAAAAAAGATTGCTGTATCAATATGGCTACTCATGTTTGTTACTGAAGGACTCCAATAAAGGAGGGAAGAAAAAGGAAGAAAAAGGAAGGGGAAAGAATGAGAAGAAGAGGAGGGAGGGGAGATAATAAAAAAAAGAAAAAAAAAAAAAAAAGAAAAAGGAAAATAAACCCCCCCACCCCAACACACAGACCACCATACCAGACCATGAACTTACATAGACTACCAGCACAACATTGCTTTATACGTCTATACCTTCCCAGATCAAAATCATGTATTCATGTGTCTCTACTTTACCAGTCCTCAGATAGTGAAATCTCTCCAGACTAAGCAGATCCCGGACCCCAGCCTTCCACTCATACAAACTTGGCACTCAAAGCGATTTCCAGTGCCTCGGGACAAGCCCCCTAGCACAGTTCAACATCAGGAGAAATAAATGGCGTTTCTTCAGCTATTTTTGGCATTTCATGATATATAAGATATTTGAGATTGGGTGGTAGAATGATCCTCAAGAGCCTGCTACTCTCGCGAAACACCCCCTCCCAAAAGGGCTGTATGAGCGGGCATTGCCACCACAGATGTAACAGTGAGCCTTACCATCCACAGCCCCTCCAGCACTCCCCACTCAGATGGTGATAAATCTTTCTCAATCTCTGTGGTGTCATGTACCACCTGCTTAAAAATTTGTAGTGCATTTCTTGAAGTCTGGCCGAGACCGATGCTCTTTTCGCTTTACTAAAAATAGATCGCCACACTCCTGTATCAATTTCAAAGCCCAGTTCTTTGTGCCAGGCGGCCACGTAAGAAGGCATAACCTCCCCATTGCCCTCCATTAGCAGTTTGTACAGCAATGAGATTAGGTGATGTGGTACCGTCGCAGAAGTACAGAGCTCCTCAAAGAGTGTTTTCCGTCTAATCAAAGACTCTCGGTCTCGAGAGTTATTAAAAAAAATGGTTTAACTGCGCTACTCTGAACCATGAGGAGAACAAATCACGGTTCCATTCAGCCAGGCCCTCCTGCGGTTTAATTCGGCCCTGATTAATAGCATTTGATATAGCTACTTCTGATAAAGAGTAGGAGGCGCCCGGAATATGCGCTTTATTCGATATTCCATTTTCAGGGTTTTCGCACACTGGAGCGAGACAGATGAAGAAATATGTTTTTTTTGTTTTAATAAGCTTATCCCACCCGAGCAAAACATCTTCAAGAAGTGGATAATGTGAAATGCATTCGGGACGTTGCCCGGAACTTATCCATGCAAGAGAACCGACATTACCTCTTTGAAGAATTTCCCTATCCAGCCCTATCCAAGCCTTATCATCCTTTCCGTGACACCATTCAACTATTCGCTGAAGGGTTATTGCTTTATGATATTCGCTGAGTAAATGAACACCCGCTCCCCCCCCCCCCACCTCTGGGAAGATACATTGTCTTCTTACTGATCCTTGGTTTCAAACCATTCCAAATATATGATTCAATTGCCATTTAAATTTGATGGATTATATGTCCAGCTGATGCAAGAGGAATTGTTTGCATGATATACAACACCCTAGGTAGCACTTTCATTTTTGCAACATGTATTCTCCCCATCCAAGAGATGGTTTTATTCTTCCAAGTCGCAAGATCCCTTGCGATGTCGTCTCTGATACGCTTATAATTTATATTCACTATTTCTTTAAGTGAGGGAGCAAGCAAGATGCCCAAGTATTTCAGGTGTTTCGTCAAGATTTTAAGAGCGCAACCACAACTCTGATTCTCAAAGGTATCTTGTGGCATCGAAATATTTAAAATTTCGGACTTGGAGGGGTTTAATAAGAAGTCAGACACTCGACCGTATGCTTCAAATTCTGCTATTGATGCTCTCAAAGAGGCATCATTATCTGCCAAAGTCATCAGGACATCATCAGCATACATTGCTAATTTATGCTCCGTTCCCCTCACCCGTAAACCACGAATGGCAGGATTGGCACGTATCCTACTCCCCAAAACTTCCATGACGAGCGCAAAAAGCAGCGGTGAAAGCGGGCACCCCTGTCTCGTCCCGTTGGAAATTAAGAAGGGCGTGGAGAGCATACCATTCACCCGAACCCTAGTGCTCGGATTAGAGTACAACGAGAAAACCAAATTTATAAAGTGTGGACCAAGTCCCACTTTCGCTAGAGTATGGCGCATAAATGACCAGTTAACCCGGTCAAACGCCAAGATCTTAACATCTGAGTTAACGAGATCGGCCTATAGCTACCTGGCTGATTCTCTGGCTTATCCGGTTTTGGAATAACCGTAATAAAGGCCTCCAGCATTGAACGTGGCAAGGCTGGGTCCCCTGTAAGCCGATTGAATAAATGGAGCATACGCGGCACCAGAATATCTGTAAAGGTTTTATAATAGCGGGTCCCAATTCCATCCGGACCTGGACTTTTCCCAATTGGAAGGCTTTTAATAGCAGCAATAGATTGCCCATCCCTATGTGTCTCCTTATGCTTATCAACAATCTCAAAGACATAGGAGCATAGTCTCTTCCGCGTAAGGGCACGAGCCAGGAGTTTCCCCGCCTTATCACCATGCTCAAAGAACTGCTGTCTCAAGATAAGTGCTTTTTTATGTTGTTCTTCCTGCAAATGTCGCAGCAGTACAGATCTAGCAGTTTCAAGTTCCTCCCGTAGCCCACTATCGTTGGGGCTGTCTTTGTGTGCTAACTCTTTTTGGGCTACCTGTGCTAGTAGTGTAAGGTATAAATCTTTTTTAGTTCTACGCAAAGCTGCACAATGTCTCATCGATATACCTCTGAGCACACATTTGTGAGCTTCCCAGACAGTAAAGCTGTCCACAGCCTCATCTATGTTCAGACGAAAATATTCCTCAATGTTCTTGTGCAATTCCTGCACTAGAGGTTGATCATTCAATAGTGATTCATCCAATCTCCATATGTAAGGGCTTACGGGATTATTGGGCCAGTCAATTGTACATTTGACCGGAGCATGATCTGACCATGTGATTGCATTGATACTACAACCTGTCGTGACTGCCAGCCCCGCAGAGTCTGCGAACAAATAATCTATCCTCGTATATTTCCCATGAGGGTGCGAGTAAAACGTATAGTTTTTAGTTAAAGGATGATAAGTACGCCAGATGTCATGAACGACAAGATCCTTAAAGGATCTAATGAGGTGTTTAACTACTTTGTGGGGAGCGCTGGAAAGGCCATCAGAGGTGTCCAAGGCGGGATCCAAGGACACATTAAAATCCCCTCCCATGTAGAGGATGCCCTTTTGAATTTCTAAAATTTTTTGCATGACGTTCTTAAAAAACAAGTCCTGAGCCCTATTCGGGAAGTAAAGGTTGGCCAGGGTCACGGGTCTGCCAAATAAAGTGCCTGTCATGATCAGATACCTACCATGTGGGTCGCATAGTTTCTGCTCCGCCTGGAAAGGCATTGTGGAATGAAACAAAATGCCCACTCCGTTCTTTTAGAAGGCCCTGAAGTGGGCAGTAGGATAATATCTGTTGAACCACCTAGGTTCCCTCAGCCTGGAGAAATGCGTCTCCTGAATAAAAATGATATCACCACCCATTCTGTGCAAATCTCGAATAACTAATGACCGCTTCTCTGGGCTATTTAGGCCCTTAGCATTTATAGTGATGAGGTCAATGGTGTGACTTCTGGCTTGTACATGTAGATTTGCCATTTGTAATACAGAAGCTTAATGTGTGTGAGGGTAGGGGGAAAAAAACCCCAGAAATTTAAGAAACGGAGATAAAAGTTGATACCACAGGTGGAGAAACAAGACTCAAGAGGGAGGGGGTTGGGAGATTATAGAAAGGAGAGGAGGTCAAAGATCTATTAGAGATCAATACAGAAAATAGTAAAACACCTTCCAAACTACGCACTCAGATATAGGTGTTGAGAGGAAAGAGTAACAATTCACACAATAGAAGATAATATTCAACTGGAGGTAGTAGCCCCATCACTCTTATAAATGCAATCTCATCAGAAAGTAAAACTTTTTAGGTAGAAATAACCCCAGAACAAAATTAGAGAACCATTGTTAGAACCAAAAATAATTCAAAGTTGAACCATACAAACTAATTGCTAACCCATCATTTCCCCGGGGAAGGTAAGACATGAGAGAATCTCCGTCCCAATAAGCCTAAGGTATGCCAGTGCTGTATGTACTTGCCCCCCCAAGAACCCCCCCTTTTCCCCCTTTTCTTTCCCCTCCCTCCGCCCCCTCTCCCCTCCTCCCCTCCTCCCTTATTGTTATTTTTTGTTGTTGTTGTTTTATTTGTTTTGTATTTCCCCCCCCCCCCCAATAATATATAATGCTCATAGCAGTAAGGGCTCAAATCGCCTATCTTCCACCTCCACCCCTGTTAATCTTATGTATTGTAAGAACCATATGCAGATAGCTAATCCTTCTAGCAGAAGAGCAAATGTAACCACACTGTACATATCAAGATATAAACACGTAGCATATTGTATTATTATAAATGTATAACTTTTCCCCGCATAAAAACTACCGCCACCCCCTCTGTTAACATATTCTAAAACAAGCAATATTCTTCAAAAAGTCATATGCATAACATAGTTATCCTTATACTATAATAAAGCTACACGGTTCTGCATTCAGAGTCCATGAATATATACATCACCTTACGGGGGCATTACACATGTTGAAATGACAATCTTGTCCATATAGCCCAGTGCTGATGCTGCCACTTAGGATTCAAGTGTGCGCTTACCAAGAGCAATTTAGAACAGTTCTTGTATTAGCATAATGCAAGAGTCTCCCCCACTGTGACCCACAAGGAGGGCACTCCATAAATATGAAATGTAGAGGTGTCAATACAATCACAACAATGTCAATGAAAAACAGTAAACATAAACTTATCTGTTTGAAGGCTCTGCGTGTATAGGAGACTCGTGAAGTAGGATCTAGGCTAATTCTGACCTCCCCAGGTCAAACGAAAGGATCTTCTATAGTGAATGAATGGGTTGTCATATGGCCTAAGCAGGTTGCACTCTGTCAGCATCATGGCCCCTTTCAGGCCCAGATTGCCCTGAGGCAGCAGCTATATTTGGTGATCTGATCTGCAAGCCTAAAGCTTGATTGAAGGCAGGAAGATTGGCAGGTGTCTTGAAGATAGTAGATGTACCATTTTTTTATGCAATTAAGCAAGTGGGAAACCCGCATCTGTATTGGATTTGTTGCTCCTTGAGTCTAGAAGTGATGTAGCGCAGTTCTCGCCTCTTCTGAAGGGTGGTTTGACACAAATCAGTGAAGACTTGAATTTCCGACCCATCGAATTGGAGGGGGTGTTTGTTTCTAGCATGTCGAAGGATTTCCTCTTTATCCTTGTATGACAGGAGCTTCACAATGATATCCCTAGGTGGTGCTCTGGATGGTGGTCTGGGTCTGAGCGCACGGTGTGCTCTTTCAACTTGGATCTCTGCAGCATTAGGAGCATTTTTGAGAAATTTGAAAAATTCTTGTATATACTGGTTTATTTCAGGCGGGTTTACCGTTTCAGGCACTCCCCGGAGCCGCAGATTGTTCCGCCTGCTCCTATTCTCCAAATCCTCAAACCTATCAGTCAGAGTCTGGACTGTTGCCTCTTGAGATTGTATACAACTAGCCTGCTGCTGCAGATCTGAGCACATGATTTCTTTCGTTTCCTCCACTTGCGTGACCCTGTGATCCACTGCCAATATATCCTTTTTTAATTCACCAAACATAAGTTTCATATCTACCATGGCTTCTTTTATGTCATTCTTGGACGACAGGTGTTTAATGTGACATAACTGGGTTGTACAGAATCTGTATTCATTGTCTGAGCAGCAGATGCTTGTCTGTTAAGTTCAGGAGAATCTCTGTTTTCTCCAGAGGCAGTTTCATTTGCAATTAAGTAGCTCTCCATATTAGATGATTGGGAGCCCTTAAGGGGCTTTGTAATTCGCCTGTTAGACATCTCCAAGCAAAACAAAAACTGTGCACACCTTTAAGAACCACTTTACACCTTTTCTTATTTGCAATAGCAATAAGCACCCACTATCACGACCTGTTATGCGTTCAAATAAAGAGCTTTGAGGCTTCAGAGCTCAATCAATGTGCAGCCATCAGTTAGTGTGGCCAAGCTCCTCCCCTGAAATCCAAACTTTTTACTTAATTTTTTTTTTTAAATAAAATGATCAAACATTACTATTTTCCCTGCCTGTAAGTCACAATCTTATCCACCTGTTTTTTTTATTTTATTTTATTTTATTTGAGGTTTGAGATAAGGCATACATAAAATGTAAGACAATAAAACACAGTATCAGTTCAGTACAGATATCTTAGAACACGAAAATGTGAAATGTACATTATGAATGACTGTAACTAAGATCCAAGGATATGGTATACATTGCAAATGCCTAATATTTAGTCAACCTCTGTGAAGACAGAAGAGGTCACTCTTGGACCCCGGCACTTCAATTTCAAATTGTAGGAGGTTATTCGCACTAAAGGAGACCACTTTTGGATCTCAAATGACAGACCTCTTTTTATATTTAAACACTCTGAGATAACCTATGAGAGATAAAACCTTTGCGAACATTAGTAACAAAACTGCTTATACCTAACAGGCAAAATATTATATTATGTTGAGTTAAGCTGTGGGCTTGAGCTTAGTCTCAGATTGAGCAAACTAGATGACCCTTGGCTCTATCATGGAGATGCTTATTCTTATGAGAACAAAGATAGCCTTTCAATAATCTTAATATACGCATAACCACAATATAAGTAAAATTTGTAACATGAGTATTACAGGTGATGTTGAACCCAACAAGAAGTCTGGGTATACATAAGGGAGACTCCTATACCAATTAAGCCTGCTGTGGCATTGAGAAACTCGAACCTGCAAGTTATACAGCAGGAGTGATATACTTAATTAAGTGTAAGAGGAATAACCTTATGGGGTATAGTGGGACTTCCTGTACGTTTAACTCCTTGAAGGCAATAATAGTAATGCTGATGTTCCTACATCTATCTAAGGCCAAGTGGGTTTTATAGAAATAAATTGACATGGGGTAGATATGCAAATAAGCCTATGCCCATCTGTGACAGTAGAATTAGGTGAAAATTAATTATTAGCTATGTCTAAGTATGCCAATCTGATGTTTTAGTTAAGAGATTTTCAGCTTGCTAAGGCATGATGTGACAGAGTAAAGATAGCCCATCGTCCCGGCCGTAGACGACCTGGCCACCTCACACCCCAGTTATAGAGCCATTGCATGATGACATAGCGCTAAGACAGCAACGTTCAATCCTACACCACTAGTATGATAGCTGTTATAGTCACAGATGTATAATAAGTTTGAACAAGAACCAGTAGGCCTGGTACAAGACTTTGCAAGTCAATACGTAAAACAGAGATATCTATAGATGATCCCTACCCAAATATACACAAGTAAATAGAGCGGAGTGCAACTTTTTGTAGAAATAATATTAATAACAAACATTAGTCCAGTAGGCTTCTTATAGGAGAATGTTAAGTCCGGTCCCGATAAGCATTAAAGCTGTGTAAGAGCATAGTCTTTTGTTGGCCCACAGCAAGGTCTGAATCCCTTGGCCTAACCAACACCAGTGCGAGTGTACTCACTGTGTCCCAGAGAAGACCAACCACTCATTATCATGGACCGCTGCAGAATTTTCACAGCCCCCAACTTTGTAATGCTGCAGATGAAAGTGTAGCATGTGTCATGGAGCTGAACGCTCCGCAGTCTCTTAGGTGAACTGTGCAGAAATGTAGCAGGCCCAATAACTGGTGGCTTCCTCTCAGCTTCCGAGGTAATGCGTATGATCTCCTCATCAGGCTCTTGCTTGAGATTTGCTTGAGATTTACAGTAGGTTGCCTGTAATCATCAATGTTCCACATGTAAACTGGTTCCTCACAGGCGTCCATGCCCCTTGTTGAATCGCCGGTCATCGCTGTTATAACTAGGCTCTCAACTCCATGTACCCGCTCAATCACAGGTACATCATCTTGCCTCTGCTGATTAGCCGTCACAGTATCTGGGCTGTGTGGATCATAAGCGGTTTGCAGAGTCTCCAGAAAGGCAAGGCGATGCACATATAACAATGTCCTCAGTTCCTCTAGTAGATAAAAAGCAGTCGCCATTGTGTTCATATGGCTGGTGGGTATTAAGTAAATTCAGCATAGAGTGTTACCTAATGACGAGGCCAAATGGCATCTCGCCGGGGGGTTAGTATAGGCCTCTTGGCTCCGGGCACTGATACCAACAGCAATTGTCACAAAATTAGGCTCATTAGATGCTGAATCTGTAGTAGAACTATATATACCTCAAGGCAGGGTTGGTTAAATTATAATATCATATAGATAATATGGAAACGCTGGAGCAGTATGCAGTTGTGCGACTAGACATGGCCACTGCCCGGAAGTTCCCCCCGTTTTTTTTTTTTTTTTTTCAAAAATGCAAATATTAGCCTATGTTTATTTAAAACTACAAATATTACCTTTCTGATTACAGTACAGTACTATCTTTCTGAGGGTAATATGTATACACAAGTATTAAAATAATATTAAACTACATTTAGGTTGTATGTATAAGCTGTATTATGACATGGAAATATTGCCTACATTACATAAGATATTGTTGTTTACACTTGGTCCCATCCCCTCTCCAAACTGTCCAATTTTACAGATGCAAATATTCCAAAATTGAAACTATTCAGAAATCAAAACCTTTACCGGCCTCAAGCAGTTTGGATAAAGGGGTTTCTACCTCTATAACATTCTTGCAAAACGATATAGGGCGCAATCCGATATACAACGTACTTTTCAGCGCAAGCGAGGGAACCCGCGCCACCTATAGTTTCACCTCGCACATCGGGGTATCCAATATACCCCGCCTGCAGTTGCTAAAGTGCCGTAAGTCGGACAAACTAGTGATGTCCAGAAATGAGCGTAACTACAAATTTCTGGAGTCGCCAGTGACTTACGGCACTTTAGAAACTGTCTGCGCCTACAAAAACTTACTAAAGTATAAAATCTCCCGTAACTGTCTAACACGCCTCCCAAAAATAGCCCGACACGTATACCCCTCTATCTGCAATCCCCCCTCTCACTCCTAACAATAAATGTATTAACCCCTAAGCCGCCACTCCTGGACCCAGCCGCCACCTATATTATATGTATTACCCCCTAATCTGACCCCCCACACCGCCGCCACCTACATTAAATATATTACCCCATAATATGACCCCCCTACACCGCCGCCACCTATATTATATGTATTACCCCCTAATCTGACCCCCCTACACCGCCGCCACCTATATTAAATGTATTACGGCGTTTCGGGGATTAACCCCTAAGTCATGCTATCTGTTCAGATAGCATGACTAAGGGGTTAATCCCCGAAACGTTACTACTTTTAATGAGTCTTTAATAAAGATTATATTATTCTTTATATATAGTGCTGGTGTATTGTATACTTTTTAGTTTCTAAATAATCACCCACCTGTCTAACTCATGAGGTTATACTTTAAAGGCACTGGACCAGATTACAAGTGGAGTGGTAAATATCGCTTTGATTAAAGCGATATTTGCGCTCCACTGTATAATACCAGCACACGATAATGTGCGCTGGTATTATAGGTTTTCAGCAATGCAAACGCGGCCTCACGTTCACATCACTGGGAAGCATTGCTCTCATGAGAACGCTTCCATAGGCCCTTATGGGAGCCTTGTTTAGTGCCAGCGAAGGTGTTAAGTCACGCAGCGATTGCAGCAAATATAAATATATATGTATATGCTGATACACATATATATTTATGTGTTAATATGTGTATAAACATACTAACACATAAATATATATGTGTATAAGCATAAACATATATATTTACTGGGAACACACATGGACCAATGGGAATGTGTTAAAGTGGAGTAATAATTAAAGTACACTGTCCCTTTAACTATTTCCTCCTCCCTTGAGAACCTACAAGGCATATCTTGCTATTACTGTACTATGGAACTCTCCTACTCTCTCAGAATCCCATCTAATCTTACACACATTTTGATGCTCCCTGTAAACCTTATTCAGAGATCTAACGCCTAGATTACGAGTTTGGCGTTAGCCTTAAAAAGCAGCGTTGAGGGGTCCTAACGCTGCTTTTTATTCCAAGTTCTTTTTATTAGGGAAATTGAAAGAATAAAACATACATAACAAAATCAGCCAAGATAAAATTGGTACAAACAGTCTGGATCATGTACTAAATCAGAACACAAATAACCAATATACATGTAATGCTGGCAAAAAAGGGAGAGGGGGTTAGGTGGATAAAAACGAAAATAGGGAGGGGGGGAAAAGGGGAAGGGAGGAAAAGTATACACAAGATTAAGTAAAATAAGGTATAGATGTTATTCGTTCACATCTGTATCAGCAAAGGTCATACAAAGTTGTTGGGGTTGAGGTAAAGATTGTGTCTGAATCAAAAAAAAAATGTAAAAATCAAGATTGGGTCTCAATATATAGATTGTTGGGGGGTGGTAAAGCGGTGTCACTGTGAGCAATTGTTGTGTCAAGAAGGAGCTTAAGGTACTGCTCCCACATGTTTTGAGCGATTATAAAATGGTCTCTGTTGTCTAGTAAGTATGCCCTGTATTCCTCTAGTTCTAGAAGGTCTGAAACTTTAGCTCTCCATTGTATAGGAGTGGGTGGGTCTGGGGACTTCCAATTTTTAGCAATAAGGGATTTGGCACTGTTCGTAAAGATGCGAAACAGGATAATGTGTGATTTGGAGGGAAGCTTGATGTTTTTATTTAAAAGGAATAGTAATGGGTCGCAGGGTAGTACTTTCTGGAGAACTGTCTCTATTTCCCCAATGATAGATCTCCAAAAAGAGTTGATAGTGTTGCACCACCACCACATGTGACCCATGCCACTGCCAACATGTCCGCAGCGCCAGCAGTGGTTAGAGGTCGTGGGGTACAATCTATGCAGCCTACGTGGCGTGAGATACCAATTATGAAGTACTTTATAATTCAGCTCTAATAAGCCAGCAGATGAGGAGGAGGATTTAGTGTTAATAAACATAGAGGAGGCCATCTGCGGGAGGATAATGACCCCCAACTCCCTCTCCCAGGATTCCACAGAGTGGGGCAGGCTGCCCGGGGGGGGGGGGCAAGTTAAGATGGAGTATATTTTAGAAAGGGTGTGATTGAGGGTAGAAGTAGCAGAGAATAATTTTTCTAGATTGGTCAGGGGTCTCAGCATATTAAGGTGGTGTTTGTGAGTCATAATGTAATGCTGTAGTCTCCTGTAGGAGAACCAGTTTAGGGCCCAAGTATGACCCAAATCAATAAGTTGTGCTTGTGACAGAAGGTGTTCGTTTTCAGTAATGTGGTGGATGGAAACATCTGCCGGGGGAAGAGGGGTCACTGAGAATTTCTCACAATTTGTAAGGGAAAACTCATGATTAAAAAGTATGGAGGTCAGCGGAGAAGGCCTAGAAGAGAGATAGGGGTTGAGTCTATTAACCTTTTCCCATTGGGTCAGGGTCTCAATGGTAATTGGGTTAACAATCCCCCCCAGCCCGGCCCCGCCACCCGGGTCCCAGCAACAAGACTGTAGGTTATGCCCAGTATTAATGAGTTCTTCCAGAACAACCCATCTTTTCTGAGATCTGTGGAGTCTCCAGTCTAAAATTCTCTGGATAAAAATGGCATGGTTATATAGACTTAAGTCTGGAACACCCAGGCCGCCGTGAATACGAGGACTCAACATGACTTTCCCATTAATTCTTGAATGTTTTCCCCCCCAGATGAAGGAAGTAAATATTTTTTGGAGGTTGGTGAGAAATCGGGGAGGGAGAGGAATAGGAAGGGTTTGCATTAAATAAAGAATTTTGGGAAAGGCAGTCATTTTTATGGCATTGATTCTACCTATCCATGAGAGGTGTCTGGAGTGCCAGGATGATAGTTCACGTTCTAAGGAGAGCTTTAAAGGGGGGAAGTTTAAGTCATATATGGAGTCTATCTCATCGGTGAGGAAAGTGCCTAAATATTTTAGGTGAGTTGTGCAGTGGCGGAAGGGGCAGGAAGAGCTAAGTTGTTGACTGAGGTCAGGTGGGAGGGCTACACCTATATATTCCGATTTGGAGTGATTAATCAGGAAGTTGGACAGGTTATTAAAGAGTGTAAGTTCCTCTAGAAGGGCAGGGGTGGATGTAAGAGGGTCAGTGAGGGTAAATAGCACATCATCTGCAAACAGGGAAAGTTTGTATGTTTCATCCCCAATCGTAATACCCTGGGTATTTGGATTCTGCCGAATTCTGGTTGCAAATGTTTCCAAGAGGGAAACAAATAATAGGGGGGACAAGGGGCACCCTTGTCTGGTACCATTTGAAATCTGGAAGGGGGAGGAGAGGGTATTGTTAACGGATATTCGGGCACTTGGGCGATTATATAGGGCAAAGATTCTATGAAGCATAGAATCTCCAATGCCCATGGATTGGAGGGTGGCTCTGAGAAACGGCCAACCGACGCGGTCAAAAGCTTTCTCCGCGTCGGTGGAGAGAAATATTGAGGGGAGATTTTGTTTTTTAGTGTGCCAAAGGAGGAAAAGGTTACGGACAGTATTGTCTCTTGCCTCTCTGTGGGGGATGAAGCCAACCTGATCTTGGTGGATTAGGTCTGGGAGATAGTGATTTAGTCTAGTGGCTATCAGTTTCGCATAGATTTTAATATCTGCATTCAATAGGGATATTGGTCTATAGTTGGGAATGCTGTCAGGGGACTTATTAGGTTTTGGGATAACAGAAATGTGGGCCTGGAGGGACAGGGGAGGGAAGGAGGCTTCGTTATCAATATCTAGGAAGTGAGCCAGAAGGGGAGGGGCCAGGATATCTATAAATTTAGAGTAATATGAGTGTGTAAATCCATCCGGGCCGGGAGCTTTACCGGAGGGAAAGGAGCGAATGGCCGATTGTAGTTCTTTCAAAGTAAAAGGGGAGTCTAGGGCAGATTTTTGGTCGGTAGAAAGGGAGGGGAGACCAATGGATTGTAAATAGTCTATGATGGCTTCTTGTGGTGGGGTCTCGAGCCCTCTGTGTAGATTGTATAAGTCCTCATAGTAAGCTCTAAATTTGTCAGCAATGTCTGAAGTGGCATGCCAGGTATGACCTCTAGAATCTTTAATGTGCATGATATATTTCTTGGAGGACTTATTACGAAGGAGTCTCGCTAACAGTCTACCTTGCTTATTCCCACCCTCATAGAATCTCCTCCTAAGGAAGAGGGCCCTACGTTTAGCCTCACCTCCCAGGAGAAGGTCTAGCTGTTTTTGTTTATGTTGGATATGTTCGAGGAGGGAGTGGGATTTGGGGTGTCTCTTATGGGATTCTTGAAGCTTAGTAAGCTCCTCTAGTAAATTCTTGAGAATTAGTGAGTGTTGTCTTTTCTTGTCTGCCTTAAGTGCAATAAGGTCACCTCTGATAACGCACTTATGTGCCTCCCAGATATTAAGGGGGGAGACCCCTGGTGTGGAATTTAATCTAAAGTAGGTTTCAAGTTTATCTTGTATTTGTATCTTAGCCATAGGGTCGGACAATAGGGACTCATCTATTTTCCAAGTGCGGTCTTGTCTCTGGGAGGTGGGCCATGACAAAGTGCAGCTAATCATAGCATGATCGGACCAAGTTATAGGGGAGATTTTAGTGGATTGTACTAATGCCAAACTAGAGACATCAATCATTATATAGTCGATACGAGAGTAGCTTTGATGGGGGTATGAATAAAATGTGAAATCCTTTTCTAGGGGGTGGTAGATCTTCCACGTATCATGTAAGTTAAGTTTTGACAGAGAGGACTTAACGGATTTTAGGGTTTTCTGGGGTATTGATGAGAGGCCAGATGAACAGTCAAGACCAGGGTCAAAAGCTATATTGAGATCACCTCCTACTATCAAGGTGCCTCTGGATAGTTCTGATATGATGTTACATGACTGGTGGAAAAACCTGGTAGGGTTAGAGTTGGGGGCATACATGTTGGCTATGGTGACAACCTTATTAAAGAGCCGACCCGTGATAATCACTAGTCTATCCTCTTTGTCCCTGTAGACATTGGAGGGGGTAAAAGGAATTTGTTTTCTTATCAATATGCCCACCCCATTATGTTTTGTCGTGTTTGAGGATAAGTATACTTGGCCATATTTCCTGAGGGATAGCAAGGGTTCCCTACCCTTCTTGAAATGGGTTTCTTGGAGCAAGATGATATCATATTTGAGTTTTTGAAATTCTCTCATAGCCCTTGACCTTTTCTGGGGGACATTAAGGCCCTTGACATTGTGGGAAACAATAGTAATGGATCTGGGGGTCCTATCCATGTCTATGTGTAAAGATATATGCTGGAGTTAAAAGTAGGAGAGATGGACCCAGGGGGACAAGTCTGATGTAAAAGCAATATATGAAGGCAACAAGGAGCGGGTGACGGAAGGAAGAGAAGGTGATGAATGAGGGGTTAGGTTTGTATTGTAAAGCAAAATGATATGTATGAACCCCTACCTCCCTGATGTATCTGGTAGGAACTTGGATAGAGGAAGCAATGACATAGCCATAATGACCCATAATAACATAGTGAGTGCGGGTGGAAATGAACATAATACTTCTAGAACAAGGCATGAAAAAACAGACATAAACATATACAGAAAATCTTGAAAAAGTAAACTGAACAAACATCAAGAAGAAAAAACAAACAACCTGATCCAGGCCACAGCAATAAACTCCGTGGCATGGAGAGGGTGTTATACACATCATCCAGGGGGGTGGAATGATGTTAGGGAACCTAAGGGGAGAAATTTTGATTTGTAATCATAAATTGACGGCATATTATAACATAAACATAACACACCTGGGCTAATAGCATATGATGAAAAATTTAGGGGTAGGTAACTAAAAGCCTTGGTGTAATGAGACTATACTATACCAGTCCAGTGTGAAAGTCACTTGCGAATTGTCTTCGAAGGAGAGGACTCAAAAAGAACACTTCAAAGGCTACATGGCAAGGGGGGTGTATAAGGTTCAGTGAACCTGGTAATGGGGCACAGAGTAGGATTTCGATGGAGTAAAAGTGGGTGGACAGATCAGGATCCAGAGGATGTGGAGGTTGAGCCTGTTTTGCGTCTCTTAGATTCCACTCTGGACCATTCAGGTCTTTGTTCTTTTGGCGGCTCTTCATCTGATTGCATCGGGTGATGTGGGGCATTGATGATCTTATCAGGAGGATGATCAAATGTAAGGTTGAGTTTCTTGGAAATGTGATCTAAGTCCGAAAAGTTTTTGTAAACAATTTGGCTACCATTATGGGAGATGACAAGGCTGAACGGAAAGCCCCAACGGTACCTGATGTTGTTTTCTTGCAGTGTTTTGGTGATAAAGCGGACTTCTCTCCTGCGTTGGATTGTCTGTGGGCAAAGGTCTTGGTAAACCTGCAGGGAGTGATTGTGAAATTGAATGGACCGTCTGGTTCTGGCGGATTGCCAGATCTCTTCTTTCGTGGTATATTTAAGGAATCGGAGGATAACATCCCTGGGTGGGGCGGGAGGTTTAGCTGGGGGTCTAAGAGCCCTATGGACTCTCTCTATTTCTTCGTTCTGGAGTGGTGGAGTTTGAGGTAAGAGGAAATGAAAAAACTCTGTGACGTAGGCCCTGAGTTGTTCGTTAGAAATATCCTCTGGGATCCCTCTCAGACGTAAGTTATTCCTTCTTCCTCGATTTTCGAGGTCTTCAATTTTATCATTTAGGTTCTGGATCATGGAGTCATGCAGTGATAATTGTTGTGTGTTGGTGCTGACCATATTGTTTAGGTGCTCCTGTCCATCTTCTAGAAATTCCATTCTGGAGCCTAATTCATTAAGGTCTTTTTTAAGATCCTTAATCTCATCCTTAATAAATTTTTTCAAGGACTCTATGTCAGATTTTGAGGGGAGACCTGCTATCTGGGATTGGATAGATTGCAGAGAATCTTGGGATGAGGTGGGATTAGGGTTGATAAAGGGTGGCTCTGGAGAGTGTGTATTGTCCATAGTTACAGCCTCATGAGGGTGAAAATACGATGTTACTGAGGGGCCCAGAGGTAGTGGTTTTATAGGTTTATCAGACTTACTTCCTTTCCTGCTTGCCATATCGAGAGAGGATATAGTAATGACGGAGAGACTATAGTAGTATAAGCTTAGGATGAGAGAGCGTTTGCCTGGTAGCTCCCACACAAAACAACAGAGTACGTTTTAGATGTTAGATATATGTGGATAATGTGGCCTCACTAGTGGGTGCCTTAATAAGTTGTAATCTGTAGTGCCCGCTGTCTGCAGATAGAAGCAGCCCTTTGTGTTAGGGTGTCAGGTGGGCCACGGGACACGGCACAGGACAAGTGTGGTGCCGGAATGTTTCACAAGTATATTGATGGTCTTGGAAGTAATAGGGTTTAGCGTGTCCCTAATGAGAGGCAAAGTATGGCGGCCACACTGGGAGGATAAAACAGGACCGCTTGAGAACGTTATGTGAACGTTGTATGTGTGGGTAAGGTAAGAGTGCCCCCAGTGATAATGAGGTTTGGGAGAATAGGATCTGTCCCCAGGGGTAACACAGGGCTCAGGCTGGGTTCAGTTTTGTTTGATACCTGCTGCCACGTGTGAGGCCGTTACGAGTATGGCTGCTTGCGTAGAAGATAGCAGGTAAGCCTCCGGGTCCGCCCGGCAGTCTGTGAAGGTCGGATCCTGTGTAGGGACTGAAGGAAAGTCTTATATGTCTAAACAGAGAAGGCGATGAGTTTCGCTGACTGAGGCTCTGCTAGATGGGTCTGTATGATGGCAAGATGGCGGCCGTAGCTTCTGTGTTAGCGACTTCGGAAAATCTCTGCTTCGGGCTCTCCTTCTAGATCCGCATAGCGATATGCCAGGATAGTAAGGCACTGGTTAAGGCAAATAATAGTGGTAGTTGGTAGCTAAAATGCCATTCTAATTGCCCAAAGGCCCCAAAACAGCTCCGGAGCTCCTTTACTGTGCGTCCATGCACCAGCACGGCGTAGCTCCGCCCCCCCTAACGCTGCTTTTTAATGCCCGCTGGTATTACGAGTCTGGCAGGTACAGGTGTACCGCTAGCTTTTTTTCCGCGATTTTAGCATACCTCAAATCCCCTTACGTCAATTGCGTATCATATCTTTTTAATGGGATTTTCCTAATGCCGGTATTACGATCGCTTAAAAAAGTGAGCGGTACACCCTCTACCTCCAAGACTCTTACCGCATTTAAAAGTCAGTAGTTAAGAGTTTTTATGGGCTAACGCCGGAACATAAAGTTCTTATGTTCAAACACTAGTTAAATTTTATTAACCCCTAATCTGTCGACCCTAACATCGCCGACACCTACTTACATTTATTAACCAGAATATGGGGCGATAGTAAGCGCTAAATAGCTTAAAAGGCTGGAAACTAAATTCTAACGAAAATTTTTTATTCCATATACATTCAAATTAAAATCACAGATAAAATGTTGGAACACAATGTTCATATAAAAATACAATAAAATTCTATTCATGGATCCATGAAATATTCCAGGAGTTGTGTAACTGGCTATTTTAGTTATACAAGACCTTGAATGTAACTCACCCCAAAGTTCATATGTATGTTTGGGATGGATTTGTAAGTCGGTTGCCTGACTGTGAGGTCAGATAGTGCATACAATTGGACAAATTTCAGCAAATGGAAACAACGTGTGGACTGTGGTTCAAATCGAAACAATGTGATGTGTAACAATAAACAATAAGTCAACTTTCAATAGGACAATAAAAATCTCAGCACTTAATGGTGTAAAAACATTCGTTCAAACTTCAATACAAAATTCACAAAATAATGCAATTAAAGGTGTGTGAGATCCGTTACCGGACCAAGTGAAGGAGGGGCTGTGAGAAAACGGGGCTGTGAGAAAACTTCCCTGCCCAGTCTAGACTCATACTACGCATCAGATGCATAGTATGAGTCTAGACTGGGCAGGGAAGTTGTGTTGTGAAGGGCGAGGAAACAACTTGTCAGTGACGTTTTTCATTTTTCTATATATTTTTGTATTTCTGTGATATTGATTTTATGAACAGTATTTTTTATATATATATGAACTTCCATCATAGACACTAACAATATCACTTAACAGTTGGTAACCACCACCTCCGGATCTGGCACCTAGGGTGCTGAAGCGGCTCTATATTTAGGAGCACCCATATAGAATTTCTGAGGGATTATTCATCTATTTTTGAGGATACACACATTTTTTCATCTGTCTCACATTTTTTCATCTGTTTCCCATTTTTTCACATATCGTTATTGTTTTTTCACACTGGATTTAACATTTATCTAAAAGTAACATTTTGGTGTCGATTTTTACACCACCAGAACATATGGTTACACCTACACAGAATTTGGAAGATATCAAGATTGAACTATATATTTTTTAGATTTCTTTTTGTATTTTTTCACTAGCGCTAGTGTGGATTCACATTCCTGTGGGGTGAGACACCTACTTTTACATCAACGTCACGTTTTCTCACAGCCCCTCCTTCACTTGATCCGGTAACGGATCTCACACACCTTTGATTGCATTATTTTGTGAATTTTGTATTGAAGTTTGAACGAATGTTTTTACACCATTAAGTGCTGAGATTTTTATTGTCCTATTGAAAGTTGACTTATTGTTTATTGTTACACATCACATTGTTTCGATTTGAACCACAGTCCACACGTTGTTTCCATTTGCTGAAATTTGTCCAATTGTATGCACTATCTGACCTCACAGTCAGGCAACCGACTTACAAATCCATCCCAAACATACATATGAACTTTGGGGTGAGTTACATTCAAGGTCTTGTATAACTAAAATAGCCAGTTACACAACTCCTGGAATATTTCATGGATCCATGAATAGAATTTTATTGTATTTTTATATGAACATTGTGTTCCAAAATTTTATCTGTGATTTTAATTTGAATGTATATGGAATAAAAAATTTTCGTTAGAATTTAGTTTCCAGCCTTTTAAGCTATTTAGCGCTTACTATCGCCCCATATTCTGATATCTACTATTTAGCCTGCTAGGAGGCTAATCTGTTAGTAAGCTTAATGCTTTTAAAAACTTTAGCGCTCGGTACTCATACCTCTAAATTTATTAACCCCTAATCTGCCGCCCCAACGTCGCCGACACTATACTAAATTTATTAACCCCTAAACCTAAGTCTAACCCTAACCCCCCCTAACTTAAATATAATTTAAATAAAATGAAATAAAATTACTAAAATTAAATAAATTATTCCTATTTAAAACTAAATACTTACCAATAAAATAAACCATAAGATAGCTACAATATAACTAATAATTACATTGTAGCCAGCTTAGGGTTTATTTTTATTTTACAGGCAACTTTGTATTTATTTTAAAGGGCCATAATACCCAAATGTTTAAACACTTGAAAGTGATGCAGCATAGCTGTAAAAAGCTGATTATAAAATATCACCTGAACATCTCTATGTAAAAAAGAAAGATATTTTACCTCAAAAGTTCCTCAGTAGCCACCTCCCATTGTAAAGGATTTCTAAGCAGCATTTTAGTGTGTTTGTCCTGGGACATCTGAAGGGACTAGCATCGTGCACTCTCATATTATTTCACCAATCAGGTAAAGGAAGCTTACTATGAAATCTCATGAGAGTTAAGTCAAATCTCATGAGATCACAGTAAGAGTTCATGACCTCAGCACTGCTGATGCTGATTGGCTGCTGTTCATTTCTTCATTTTTTTATATTTTTACCTGCAGCTGGGAGCAGCTGAGTATAACTTTTTACACAGAACTTACTCTGCTGAGCTGAGGAAATTGTGAGGTAAAATATCTTCCTTTTTTATATAGAGATGCTCAGGTGATATTTTCCTGTCAGCTTTTTACAGTTATACTGCATCAGTTTCAAGTGATTTAGCATATGAGTATTATGTCCCTTTAACTAGGTAGAATAGTTATTAAATAGTTATTAACTATTTAATAACTACCTAGTTAAAATAAAGACGAATTTACCTGTAAAATAAACCCTAACCTAAGTTACAATTACACCTAACACTACTCTATAATTAAATTAATTACCTAAACTAACTACAGTTAATTACAATTAAATTAAATAAACTACATTACGGAAAAAAACAAAACACTAAATTACAGAAAACAAAAAGAAATTACAAATTTTTAAACTAATTACACCTAATCTAATCCCCCTAATAAAATAAAAATGCCCCCCAAAATAATAAAATTCCCTACCCTATACTAAATTACAAATAGCCCTTAAAAGGGCCTTTTGTGGGGCATTGCCCCAAAGGAATCAGCTCTTTCACCTGTAAAAAAAAAATACAATACCCCCCAACATTACAACCCACCACCCACACACCCAACTCTACTCTAAAACCCACCCAATCCCCCCTTAATAAAACCTAACACTAACCCCCTGAAGATCACCCTACCCTGAGCCGTCTTCACCCAGCCGGGCACAAGTGGTCCTCCAGAGGGGCAGAAGTCTTCATCCGATCGGGGCAGAAGAGATCCTCCAGATGGCAGAAGTCTTCATCCAGGCGGCATCTTCTATCTTCATCCTTCCAGAGCGGAGCGGGTCCATCTTCAAGACATCCGACGCTGAGCATCCTCTTCAAACGACGGCCGACGACTGAATGAAGGTTCCTTTAACCCCTTAATGACCGAGGACATGCAGGGTACGTCCTAAAAAAAAAGGCAGTTAACGCCTGAGGACGTACCCTGCACCTCCTCGGTGTGGAAAGCAGCTGGAAGCAATCCTGCTCGCTTCCAGCTGCTTTCCGGTAATTGCAGTGATGCCTCGATATGTAGGCATCCTGCAATAACCTTACATGGCCATCCGATGCAGAGAGAGCCACTCTGTGGCCCTCTCTGCACCGGACATCGATGGCCGGTATCGTTGGTGGGTGGGAGCCGACTTGGGAGGCGGGTGGGCGGCCATCGGTGTGCCCTGTGATGTCAAGGGGGGCGGGGCCGTTAGGGGGCGTGCATGGGCGCGGGCGCGTGCACGGAGGGTGGCGGGCGCGTGCACGGGGCGGGCGCGGGTGGGAACCGCTACACTACGAAAAATATTTTTAGTAATAATGCCCAAATCTTGTTTGTGCAAAAGCACAAAAAGAGATCGTGGAGGGGTGGGGGGTTGGTTTTGTGTGGGGGGAAGCTACACTACAGAAAAGTTTGATAAAAATTAAAAAAAATATGTTTTCTTCTAAACTGGGTACTGGCAGACAGCTGCCAGTACCCAAGATGGCGCAGATTAAGTTAGAGTGGGAGGGGATAGAGCTGTTTGAGGAGGATCAGTGAGTTTGAGGGCTAAGGGGGGATAGTACACAGCAGCATATGTAAATATGTTTTTTTTAAAAACACAAAAAAAAAAAATATATAGCTTTTATTTTAGTACTGGCAGACTTTCTGCCAGTACTTAAGATGGCGGGGACAATTGTGGGGTGGGGGAGGGAAGAGAGCTGTTTGGGAGGGATCAGGGGGTCTGATGTTTCAGGTGGGAGGCTGAGCTCTACACTAAATGTGATATCAACCCTGCAAGCTCCCTACAAGCTACCTAATTAACCCCTTCACTGCTATCCATAATACACAAGTGATGCGCAGCGGCATTTAGCGACCTTCTAAATACCAAAAAGCAACGCCAAAGCCATATATGTCTGCTATTTCTGAACAAAGGGGATCCCAGAGAAGCATTTACAACCATTTGTGCCATAACTGCACAAGCTGTTTGTAAATGATTTCAGTGAGAAACCTAAAATTGTGAAAAATTTAACGTTTTTTTTAATTTGATCGCATTTGGCGGTGAAATGGTGGCATGAAATATACCAAAATGGGCCTAGATCAATACTTGGGGTTGTCTACTACGCTACACTAAAGCTAAAATTACCCCAAAAATCTCCCTACATGCTCCGTAATTAACCCCTTCACTGCTGGGCATAATACACGTGTGGTGCGCAGTGGCATTTAGTGGCATTCTAATTACCAAAAAGCAACACCAAAGCCATATAAGTCTGCTATTTCTGAACAAAGGGGATCCCAGAGAAGAATTTACAACAATTTCTGTCATAATTGCACAAGCTGTTTGTAAATAATTTCAGTGAGAAACCTAAAGTTTGTGAAAAAATTTGTGAAAAAGTGAACGATTTTTTTTATTTGATCGCATTTGGCGGTGAAATGGTGGCATGAAATATACCAAAATGGGCCTAGATCAATACTTTGGGTTGTATAAAAAAATATATACATGTCAATGGATATTCAGAGATTCCTAAAAGATATCAGTGTTCTAATGTAACTAGCGCTAATTTTGAAAAAAAAAAGTGGTTTGGAAATAGCAAAGTGCTACTTGTATTTATGCCCCTATAGTTTACAAAAAAATCAAAGAACATGTTAACATTGGGTATTTCTAAACTCAGGACAAAATTTTGAAACTATTTAGCATGGGTGTTTTTTGGTTTTGTAGATATGTAACAGATTTTGGGGGTCAAAGTTAGAAAAAGTGTATTTTTTTTAAATTTTTCCTCATATTTTATAATTTTTTTTATAGTAAATTATAATATATGATGAAAATAATGGTATCTTTAGAAAGTCCATTTAATGGCGAGAAAAACGGTATATAATATGTGTAGGTACAGTAAATGAATAAGAGGAAAATTACAGCTAAACACAAACACAGCAGAAATGTAAAAATAGCCTTGGTCCCAAACGGACAGAAAATGGAAAAGTGCTGTGGTCATTAACCCCTTAAAGACCGAGGACGTGCAGGGTACGCGACGTGCAGGGTACGTCCTCAAAAAAAAGGCAGTTAACGCCTGAGGACGTACCCTGCATGTCCTCGGTGTGGAAAGCAGCTGGAAGCGATCCTGCTCGCTTCCAGCTGCTTTCCGGTTATTGCAGTGATGCCTCGATATGAAGGCATCCTGCAATAACCTTACATGGCCATCCAATGCAGAGAGAGCCCCTCTGTGGCCCTCTCTGCACCGGACATCGATGGCCGGTATCGTTGGTGGGTGGGAGCCGACTTGGGAGGCGGGTGGGCGGCCATCGATGGGCCGGGTAATGTAGAGGGGGGCGGGATCGGGGGCGGGGGTGATGGGGGCACGCACGGGCGCGCGCACGGCGGGCGGGCACGTGCATGGGGCAGGAGCGGGTGGGAACCGCTACACTACAGAAAAGATTGTGCTAAAAGTGTCAGAAATTTTTTTTTATTTAAAAAACAAACAAACAATCAAAGGTATCTAGGATGGGGTGGAGTTTGTTCTTTGGTGGGGGGGGGGGGCTACACTACAGAAAATGGGGAAAAAATAAAAAAGCAACTGTTTAATTCTAAACTGGGTACTGGCAAAAAGCTGCCAGTACCCAAGATGGCGGCCATTAAGGCAGAGGGGGAGGGTTAGAGAGCTGTTTGGTGGGGGATCAGTCAGGTTGGGGGCTAAGGGAGGCTCCTACACAGCAGCATATGTAAATATGCTTAAAAAAAGCCTAAATATATCTTTTATTTTAGTACTGGCAGAGTTGCTGCCAGTACTTAAGATGGCGGGGACAATTGTGGGGCGGGGGAGGGAAGAGAGCTGTTTGGGAGGGATCAGGGGGTCTGATATTTCAGGTGGGAGGCTGAGCTCTACACTAAAGCTAAAATTAACCCTGCAAGCTCCCTACAAGCTACCTAATTAACCCCTTCACTGCTAGCCATAATACACAAGTGATGCGCAGCGGCATTTAGCAGCCTTCTAAGTACGAAAAAGCAACGCCAGAGCCATATATGTCTGCTATTTCTGAACAAAGGGGATCCCAGAGAAGCATTTACAACAATTTGTGCCATAATTGTACAAGCTGTTTGTAAATGATTTCAGTGAGAAACCTAAAATTGTGAAAAATTTTACTTTTTTTTAAATTTGATCGCAATTGGCGGTGAAATGGTGGCATGAAATATACCAAAATGGGCCTAGATCATTACTTGGGGTTGTCTACTACACTACACTAAAGCTAAAATTACCCCTAAAAGCTCCCTACATGCTCCCTAATTAACCCCTTTACTGCTGGGCATAATACATGTGTGGTGCACAGAGGCATTTAGCGGCCTTCTAATTACCAAAAAGCAACGCCAAAGCCATATATGTCTGCTATTTCTGAACAAAGGGGATCCCAAAGAAAAAATTACAATCATTTATGCCATAATTGCACAAGCTGTTTGTAAATAATTTCAGTGAGAAACCAAAAGTTTGTGAAAAAAATTGTGAAAAAGTGAACGATTTTTTGTATTTGATCGCATTTGGCGGTGATATGGTGGCATGAAATATACCAAAATTGGTCTAGATCAATACTTTGGGATGTCTTCTAAAAAAAATATATACATGTCAAGGGATATTCAGGGATTCCTGAAAGATATTAGTGTTCTAATGTAACTAGCGCTAATCTGGGAAAAAAAATGGTTTGGAAATAGCAAAGTGCAACTTGTATTTATTGCCCTATAACTTGCAAAAATAGGAAAGAACATGTAAACATTGGGTATTTCTAAACTCAGGACAAAATTTAGAAACTATTTAGCATGGGTGTTTTTTGGTGGTTGTAGATGTGTAACAGATTTTAGGGGTCAAAGTTAGAAAAAGTGTGGTTTTTTTCCATTTTGTTCTCATATTTTATAATTTTTTTTATAGTAAATTATTTAATGGCGAGAAAAACGGTATATAATATGTGTGGGTACAGTAAATGAGTAAGAGGAAAATTACAGCTAAACACAAAGACCACAAAAATCTAAAAATAGCCTTGGACCCAAATGGACAGAAAATGGAAAAGTGCTGTGGTCATTAAAGGGTTAAGGGGTTAAGTGACGTCATCCAAGATGGCGTCCCTTGAATTCCGATTGGCTGATAGAATCCTATCAGCCAATCGGAATTAAGGTAGGAAAAATCCTATTGGCTGATGCAATCAGCCAATCGGATTTAAGTTCAATCTGATTGGCTGATCCAATCAGCCAATAGGATTAAACCTCGTATTCTATTGGCTGTTCCAATCATGTAGGTGGTGGCGGTGTCCGGAGCATCAGATTAGGGGTTAATAATATAATGCAGGTGGCGACGATGTCGGGGACGGCAGATTAGGGGTTAATAAGTGTAAGATTAGGGGTGTTTAGACTCAGGGTTCATGTTAGGGTGTTAGGTTTAGACATAAATTTATTTTCCCATAGGAAACAATGGGGCTGCTTTAGGAGCTGAACACTGCTTTTTTGCAGGTGTTAGGTTTTTTTCCAGCCGATTCCTATGGGGAAATCGTGCATGAGCAATCTCAGCCACCTTACCGCTACCATAAGCAACGCTGGTATTGAGGTGAGATGTGGAGCTAAATTTTGCTCAATGCTCACTTTTCTGAGGCTAACGCCGGCTTGCAGAAAACTCGTAATACCAGCGTTGTCTTAAGTGAGCGGTAAGAAAAAAAGACTCGTTAGCACCGCACACCATTACCGACAAAAACTCGTAATCTAGCCGTAAATGTTTTAAATTGACACTGAGCTAAAACTTTTAATAAAGAACAGTATTATTTTATGCCTGAAAAAATAATAAAAAATGTTTAATTTTAAACTAATATATGAGTATTAGTTGTGCACCTCCTAAAAAAATGATCACTGGCTTTTAGGTTACTTTACGTTAATCAACAGTTATCATTAGCAAGAAGAACCTCTCAACTAATGAGCATCAGTAGGAAGTTTCTATCAGCCAATGAGTTTCTTAGAAAATGCACAACTGATAGGTATGTGTTAATATCAATTTCAAAATATGTTAATTCAAGTTTTTCGCACAAAAAAATGAATAAGTACTGCACTTTTATATGAATGACATTTTTTTAGTACAGTGTCCCTTTAAAGGGACAGTATACACTCATTTTCATATAACTGCATGTAATAGACACTACTATAAAGAATAAGATGCACAGATACTGATATAAAAATCCAGTATAAAACTGTTTAAAAACTTACTTAGAAGCTGTCAGTTTGGCTCTGTTGAAAAGGTAGCTGGAAAGCCCACTGCAAGTGGCAAATAAGACACTCCCCCCCCTCCCCCTTCTTTTACATATGAAAAGACCCTTTACACAAACAGGAGCAAGCTGGAGAAGGTAGCTGACAGTATTCACATAAAACTTTGGGGCTTGGTTAGGAGTCTGAAAATCAGAGCAATGTTATTTAAAAATAAGCAAAACTATACATTTATTTAAAAAAAAACTTTATGGGCTATATAAATAGATTATCTACAAAACATGTATGCAAAGAAAAAATGAGTGTATAATGTCCCTTTAAGTCCTTAAATTACAAGTGAATTGCTTTTATTTTTGATTCCATCCCACTGAAAGCCAAGCAATCGCTTCACCTCTCGTCTCTATCACACCAGTTAACCACTGTGGCCACATAATGGCTTATCAGTGGCTATTTTTTTTTCTATAAAACAAGTTGGGATAGAGGTAAAATATAATAATATGTACTTTAATTACTTTACTTGCAAATTTATACTGCAGAGCTCTAACTCCCCCACACATTTCCTTCCATGGCTGTATCTATATCTATTGTTGTTTTAGTGGAATGCAAAAGTGGACAGGGATTATCTAGTGGAGCATGCCTAGAAGTTGTGAACTCAATTGAAATACAATGCCTGTGTCTAAACACTGATAAGAGGGGGCGGAGCAGACTGCTACAGGCAGCATGGCTATTTAAGTATTTTTGCTTATTTTTGAAAATGAATTAAAAATATTTGTCAACAATTTTTAAACAATTTTTTTATGCAAACTATTTTTACTTAATTAGCCCTTTTAGGATATGCACAGATCTTAACAGGTTGTATGGCACTTTAACATATCTAAGCCATTTACATGGTAACTTTTTTTCTCGCTTACTGCTTCTTATATATCATCTGTGGTTTACTATTATCAGCTTCCATTGAGGTCATTGAAATTGTTTTATCACTGTGAAACTTTGTCTAAAACTTATGTCTCACAAAAGTGGATGGTAAGGCACAAAAGGCCAAATTACATGTGATATGCTAATTAGCGCTTTAGCTCACGCACAATCTCTAACATTCAACTTGTAACATGAGTGCTGTTTAGCGTGTGAACGGTATCCATTGAAAGTATAGGTTGTGCGCAAGGGGAGTTGGCCATGCTAAACCGTCTCGCTTAAAGGGTATATAACCATGGACTTGTAATATCAAGTTGCACGCTAATAATAATGATGTCCAGTGATACTGCTTATTCAGACATCCCAACCTGCAAAAACTCATTTCAGAGAGCTGGCTTAACCCGCAACTGCGCCACCAACCCCCCCCCCCCCCCCCCCCCCGCAGTTATATATTGGACACCTTGAAACCCTAAATAAGATAGGGACTTATCATTAAAGTAGCTTCCCACTAAAGTCACATTAAAAAAAAAAAGTAACTTTATTGCTCAACCACATACAACAAACCTATTTTCCAGTGATTTTACGCTTGTTGAATGCTTAAATATTTTAGAATACAAAGTTTAATTACGTGCAGTAAATAAGGTAGTGTTTGTGTTTTTATTTTATTAGAATCAGTGGGAGCATTTTGGCTACTGATTCATGCTTTGAGAGATCTATAAAGTCCCAGCAACTAAAGGCATTTCTTAAAGAAACACTTATCCAGATTTGGGCCACATTGGATCATGGTACTTGGAGTTTCAGGGAGATTGCATTCCATTTGCTGGCATCAGGGAGCCGCTATTAAAATCAGGGAGACTCCCTGAACTTCAGGGAGAGTTGGGATATCTGCTTATTCCGCCCGCGATATCATTAGCGCGGCACTTGTAATCTAGCTCAAAATGGAGAAAAATACAATGTTTAAAAAAAGTTATTTAAAACATTGTGGAATTATCCCTTAGTGCAGTGCCTAAGGAAACTAATAAGTTACATTGTAATATGAACTGTCCTGATAATTGCAAAAGTAAAGTTATAATGAAATTTAAATGGATTGGATTGAGCTTGAATTTTTAAGCAACTTAACACTTTATTTCTATGATCCGTTTTGCTTTGTCTCTTGGTATCCTTTGAGAGTATTATGAGTATTATGTTTATACCAATGTTATACATAGATGCAGAAACTGCTAGAATGCTAAAGACACTTGCACACTCCTAAGGTCCTATCAGCCTACTTAGGTTTATCCTTTAACAAAGCAGATTTGATAACAAAGTAAAATAGAAAGTTGTTTAAAAGGGCACACTCTATTTAAGTCACCAATGTTTAATTTTGACTTTACTGTCCCTGTAAACAATCTGTATATAGCCATGATAGGTATACTGAGCATATT
>NC_069500.1:505483876-505528876 GCF_027579735.1 Bombina bombina
TGCAAGCCTGAGTAAGATTACTCAGTCTCTGTTTCTTCCACAGGTCCATGTGAGGGAACTGGCCTCTCAAACCTAGTGAGCTGCCTTGCTGCCTGGCAGAAGTCTAAAGATAAGTGCTGACTTTATTTTTTCTGGGACACATATGCAGAAAAAAAGATGGCACTTTAAAATCTGTTTATGGGACAAGAGACATTCTCCTATTGCTAAGGGGATCATTTTATTATTGGCAGTAATAGCAGGCACTGGGGACGAAGAGACTTATGGCTCGATAGGTGGTGTATTATTTGTTATTTTACACCCAGCGGCTTTAGAATACATTTAGCCGACTGGGAGGTTAATTTTGTAATGCCTACGAAGGGCGGGGTTAGCTGAGGCGGCCATTCCTGTTGTGCGTCTTTTCCTCCTACACTTCCTGTGTTCCGGAGCGGAGATAGCTTTGTCTCAGTTGAGAGCAGTGTTACGGTAACCGGACTGTAATTTACAATATAGAGAAGTTGGGTCCGGATTATCTAATAGAATATTCACTTTGTTGTCAGTAAGGCAAGGAAAGGGTCATTTCCTCCCTCAGGATAAGAGGAATAAGCAGAAAGGACGTAATTTTCAGTCCTTTCGAAACTTCAAGGGTAAGCCTTCCTCTCCTTCTGCCAAGCAGGAACAGTCCAAGCCTTCCTGGAGGCCCAACCAGTCTTGGAACAGGGCAAAGCAATCTAAGAATCCCGCAATTGATTCAAAGTCAGCATGAAGGGACTGCCCCCGATCCGGGACCGGATCTTGTGGGGGGCAGAATTTCTTTCTTCACTCAGGCTTGGGTTCAGGATGTTCAAGATCCCTGGGCGGTGGACATCGTGTCCCAGGGATACAAACTAGAGTTCAAGACCTTTCCTCCCAGGGGCAGGTTTCTGCTCTCAAGATTATCTGTAGACCAGATAAAACGAGAGGCGTTCTTACACTGTGTTCGGGACCTTTCCAACCTGGTAGTAATAGTTCCTGTTCCAATGCAAGAACAGGGTCTGGGATTTTACTCCAATCTGTTCATGGTTCTCAAAAAAGAGGGAACTTTCAGACCAATTTTAGATCTCAAAAGTCTAAACAAATTCCTCAGAGTACCGTCCTTCAAGATGGAAACTATTCGTTCCATTCTTCCCTTGGTTCAAGAGGGTCAATTTATGACAACGGTAGATTTAAAGGGCGTGTACCTGCATTTTCCCATCCACAGGGATTATCACAAGTTTCTGAGGTTCGCATTTCTAGTCAAACACTTCCAGTTTGTGGCTCTTCCATTCGGCCTTGCCACGGCTCCCAGAATTTTTTCAAAGGTTCTGGGATCCCTGTTGGCGGTGCTCCGGTTGCGGGGCATTGCAGTGGCACCTTATCTGGACGACATTCTGGTTCAGGCGCCATCCTTTCAACAAGTAAAATCTCACACGGAGATGTTGTTATCCTTCCTGCGATCTCACGGATGAGAGTTCTTTTGGAAAAGAGTTCCTTAATTCCAGCTACAAGGGTAGTGTTCTTGGGAACTATAATAGATACCCTATCAATGAAAAAATTTCTGACGGAAGTCAGGAAATCAAAGATTTTCGATTCTTGTCTGGTGCTTCAGTCCTCTCCTCGACCATCAGTGGCTCAATGTATGGAGATAATTGGTCTGATGGTAGCTGCCATGGACATCATTCCGTTTGTCCGTTTCCACCTCAGACCTCTGCAGTTATGCATGGTCGAGCAGTGGAATGGAGATTATGCGGATCTGTCTCCACAATTACATCTGGATCAGGAGACAAGGGATTCTCTTCTTTGGTGGTTGTCTCAGGATCATCTCTCCCAGGGAACCTGCTTCCGCAGACCTACCTGGGTTATTGTGACAATGGACCCAAGCCTACTGGGATGGGGAGCAGTCTGGGGCTCTCTAAAGGCTCAGGGGACATGGACTCGGAAGGAGTCTGTTCAACCCATAAACATTCTGGAGCTGAGAGCAATCTTCAATGCTCTTCTGGCCTGGCCTCAGTTAGCCTCGGCCCGGTTTATCAGGTTCCAGTCGGACAACATAACTTCAGTGGCTTACATAAACCATCAGGGAGGAACTCTGAGTTCCTTGGCCATGACAGATGTAGCCAAGATAATTCAGTGGGCGGAGACCCACAACTGCTGTCTGTCAGTGATCCACATTCCAGGAGCGGACAACTGGGAAGCGGATTTTCTGAGCAGACAGACCTTTCACCCGGGGGAGTAGTAACTCCATCCGGAAGTGTTTTCCAGCTGGATTCTCAAATGGGGACAGCCGGAACTGGATCTCATGGCATCTCGGCAGAATGCCAAGCTCCCGAGGTACGGGTCAAGGTCAAGGGATCCTCAGGCTGTACTGATAGATGCTCTGGCAGTCCCTTGGAATTTCAGTGTCGCATACCTATTTCCTCCGTTCGCTCTCCTTTCTCGGTTCATTGCTCGAATCAAACAGGAGAGTGCGTCGGTGATCCTCATTGCACCGGCGTGGCCTTGCAGGATCTGGTATGCGGATCTAGTGGAGATGTAATCTCTCCCTCCTTGGAGACTTCCACTAAGGAAGGACCTTCTACTTCAAGGGCCCTTCCTTCACCCAAATCTAGTTTCTCTGAAGCTGACTGCTTGGAGATTGAACACTTAATTTTTCCTAAGCGTGGGTTTTCTGAGTCGGTCATTGAGACCATGATTCAGGCTCGTAAGCCTGTTACCAGGAAGATTTAATATAAGATATGGCGTAAATATCTGTATTGGTGTGAATCCAGAAGCTACGCTTGGAGTAGAGTTCGGATTCCTAGAATTTTGGCTTTCTCCAAGAAGGTTTGGAGAAGGGTTTATCGGCAAGTTCCTTAAAGGGTCAAATATCTGCCTTGTCTATTTTGTTACATAAACGTCTGGCGGATGTACCAGACGTGCAATCATTCTGTCAGGCCTTAGTCAGAATCAGGCCTGTGTTTAAACCGGTTACTCCTCCCTGGAGTCTTAACCTTTTCCTTAAGGTTCTTCAGCAGGCTCCGTTTGAGCCTATGCATTCCTTAGATATTAAACTGTTATCTTGGAAGATTTTGTTTCTTGTTGCTATTTCATCTGCTTGTAGAGTTTAAGAGCTCTCGGCATTACAGTATGAGTCTCCTTACCTTATTTTTTATTCGGATAAGGTAGTTTTGCGTACTAAGTTAGAGTTTCTCCCTAAAGTGGTTTCAGATCGGAACATTAATCAGGAGATTGTTGTTCTTTCTTTATGTCCTAACCCATCTTCTCATAAGGAACGTCTGTTGCACAACCTAGACGTGGTGCGTGCATTGAAATTCTATTTACAGGCGACTAAGGATTTTCGTCAGTCTTCTGCTCTGTTTGTGGTTTTCTCTGGGAAACGTAAGGGACAGAAAGCTACGGCTACTTCTCTTTCTTTGTGGCTGAAGAGTATTATTCACTTGGCTTATGAAACTGTTGGATAGCAGCCTCCTGAGAGAGTTACGGCTCATTCTACGAGAGCTGTTTTCTCTTCCTGGGCATTCAAAAATGAAGCTTCTGTGGAATAGATTTGCAAGGCTGCAACTTGTTCCTCTCTTCACACTTTCTAAAAATTCTTTAAATTTAATACTTTTGCCTCGGCTGAGGCTTCTTTTGGGAGAAAGGTTCTTCAAGCAGTAGTGCCTTCTGTTTAGGTCCCCTGTCTTGTCCCTCCCTTATCATCTGTGTCCTCTAGCTTGGGTATTGATTCCCAATAGTAATTAGATGATCTGTGGACTCACCGTGTCATTAGAAAAAAAACAAAATTTATGCTTACCTGATAAATTTATTTATTTCTTGACACAGTGAGCCCACAGCCCACCCTGTTTTCTTAAAGACAGGGTTTTTTTATGTTATAAACCTCAGACAACTCTGCACCTTGTTGCTTCCTTTCTCTCCTTTACTTCGGTCCAATGACTGGGGTTGGAGGGAAGGGAGCTGATATTTGACAGCTTTGCTGTGGTCCTCTTTGCCGCCTCCTGCTGGGCAGGAGTGATATTCCCAATAGTAATTAGATGATTCGTGGACTCACCGTGTCAATAAATAAATACATTTATCAGGTAAGCATAAATTTCGTTTTTAGTGCCGTCTTTTTTCTAACACCCCACTCCCACCAACTTTAAAGCCCCAAAACTGCCTAGTGCAGTTTTTTTAATTAAAAAATGCTTAATGTTTTGTTTTTAAATACAAAAACTACAATGCCCTCTATTTTGAGGGCATTTGGGGCACTTTTAGAAAATTAACCAGATTTTAACCTAATTTCTGGTTAATTTTTGGAGAGCTAGTTGCTACCGCGAGGTTGCGGTAGCAATAACCAGTCACTTGTAATGGCTGGTTAATTATTGCGCTCCCGCAAACGGGCAAATTTGCCCATTTGCGGAAGCACAATAATTAAGCGCTCCATTTTAATCTAGCCCTTTATTATTAACTTGTAATACGAGTGCAAGAATAGGACCGCTACTGATTTAACTTATGCTGTGTTAGCTCTCAATAGCACTTATATTTTTGTGCTCTACTTGTAATCTAACCCTATGTCTTTTAATACATAGTACTGGGAATATCTGCTTACAGTTAATTGTAAATAGCACATCTACTGAAAGTCCTTTAGTTTCTTTGAACCAACATCAAGAAATAGATTGAATGAAAAGCCATTATTAAATATTTCCTAAACCATTTATTAATATTGCAGTGTCATAGGGAAAAGACTAAATGATGGAAAACATATCTTTCATACCTGTGATAATGCCGCTGCTCAAGCCTGGGATTCCCTGGATAACTGTAACATTATTATGGGCAAAGTACTCGTCACAGCTTGCATTTAGATGTCCCTTGGGGTGGCAAAATAGATCCCAAAGATCAGATGGCAAAGTCACATTGCCCTCCAATATCTTGGCACAGGTGGTAAAATGTAGCCCATTGAGGGTACGGTTTCCAAGCAAGCAAACCCTACAGAGAGGAAAGATTGTAGTCACATTATACCATCAAGCACTACACCCTGCAAATGTTCTTTAACCCCCTAATTACTCTGCACAAATATTTGCATTTATAACTATAGGCCTTTAGCACATATACAGTGCCCTCTACTAATATTGGCGCCCTTGGTAAATATGAGCAAAGAAGGCTGTGAAAAATTGTCTTTATTGTTTAATCTTTGGATCTTTTGTTAAAAAAATACACTAAAATACACTGCTCTCATGGATATCAAACAATTGCAAACACAACACAGGTTTATCCAAAAAATATATGTTTGGCACAATTATTGGCACCCTTTAAGTCAATACTTTGTGCTACCTCCCTTTGCCAAGATAACAGGTGTGAGTCTTCTCCTATAATGCCTAATGTGGTTGGCGAATACATGGCAAGGGATCTGAGACCATTACAACATACAGAATCTCTCCAGATCCTTAAAATTTTGAGGTTGATGCTGGTGGACTCTCCTCTTCAGTTCACTCCACAGGTTTTATATGGGGTTCAAGTCAGGGGACTGGGATGGCCATGGCAGGGCAGGTTGATTAAGTGGTCAGTAAACCATTTTTGTGTTGATTAAGATGTATGTTTTGGATCATTGTCCTGCTGGAAGACCATGGCAAATTTTAAGCTTTCTAGCAGAGGCAGTCAGGTGTTCATTTAATATCTGTTGATATTTGATAGAGTCCATGATGCCATGTATCCTAACAAAATATACGGGTCCTCTGGCAGAAATAGAGCCATTACCATATTTAACCATGGGCATGAGGTACTTTTCCACATGGCTACCTCTCTGTGTGCGCCAAACCCCCCTCTGGTGTTTACTGCCAAAAAGCTCTAGTTTGGTTTCATCGGACCATAAAAACTTATCCCATTTGAAGTTCCAGTAGTGTCTGGCAAACAGAAGACGCTTGAGCTTGTTTTTGGATAAGAGTAAAGGCTTTTTCTTGAAACCCTTCCAAACAACTTTTGGTGATATAGATGACATTGGATTGCCGTTTTGGAGACGTTATGACCCAAGACACAACTAACTAATGGAATTTTTCAGCTGTGATCTTTGGAGATATTTTAGCCACTCGAACCATTCTCTTCAGTGCGTTGAGACAATATAGACACACATCCTCTTCCAGGTTGATTCATAACATTTCCAGTTGGCTGGAACCTCTTTATTATTGCCCGATGGTGGAAATGGGCATTTTCAACGCTTTTGCTATTTTCATATACAGTAGCCACTTTCCATTTTGTGAAGCTCAACCTTTTGCCGCACATCAAAGCTATTTTCCTTGGTCTTACCCATAGTGATAAATGACTAAAGGAATTTGGCCTATGTGTTACCTCATATTTATACCCCTGTAAAACAGGAAGTCATGGTTGAACAATTTCCTGTTCCTAGTCACACAGGTGTACTAAAAATGTAAATTATCAATGGGAATATACTTCAAATATGAATTCATAGGGGTGCCAATAATTGTGCCACACATATATTTATATTTATTTATTTACTTATTTTTTAGATAAACCTGTGTTGTGTTTGCAATTGTTTGATATCCATGAGAGCAGAGTATTTTTTTTGTATTTTTTTAACAAAAGATCAAAAGGTTAAACAATAAATAAAAAAACAGAATTTATGTTTACCTGATAAATTACTTTCTCCAACGGTGTGTCCGGTCCACGGCGTCATCCTTACTTGTGGGATATTCTCTTCCCCAACAGGAAATGGCAAAGAGCCCAGCAAAGCTGGTCACATGATCCCTCCTAGGCTCCGCCTACCCCAGTCATTCGACCGACGTTAAGGAGGAATATTTGCATAGGAGAAACCATATGATACCGTGGTGACTGTAGTTAAAGAAAATAAATTATCAGACCTGATTAAAAAACCAGGGCGGGCCGTGGACCGGACACACCGTTGGAGAAAGTAATTTATCAGGTAAACATAAATTCTGTTTTCTCCAACATAGGTGTGTCCGGTCCACGGCGTCATCCTTACTTGTGGGAACCAATACCAAAGCTTTAGGACACGGATGAAGGGAGGGAGCAAATCAGGTCACCTAAATGGAAGGCACCACGGCTTGCAAAACCTTTCTCCCAAAAACAGCCTCAGAAGAAGCAAAAGTATCAAACTTGTAAAATTTGGTAAAAGTGTGCAGTGAAGACCAAGTCGCTGCCCTACATATCTGATCAACAGAAGCCTCGTTCTTGAAGGCCCATGTGGAAGCCACAGCCCTAGTGGAATGAGCTGTGATTCTTTCAGGAGGCTGCCGTCCGGCAGTCTCGTAAGCCAATCTGATGATGCTTTTAATCCAAAAAGAGAGAGAGGTAGAAGTTGCTTTTTGACCTCTCCTTTTACCAGAATAAACAACAAACAAGGAAGATGTTTGTCTAAAATCCTTTGTAGCATCTAAATAGAATTTTAGAGCGCGCACAACATCCAAATTGTGCAACAAACGTTCCTTCTTCGAAACTGGTTTCGGACACAAAGAAGGCACGACTATCTCCTGGTTAATGTTTTTGTTAGAAACAACTTTTGGAAGAAAACCAGGTTTAGTACGTAAAACCACCTTATCTGCATGGAACACCAGATAAGGAGGAGAACACTGCAGAGCAGATAATTCTGAAACTCTTCTGGCAGAAGAAATTGCAACCAAAAACAAAACTTTCCAAGATAATAACTTAATATCAACGGAATGTAAGGGTTCAAACGGAACCCCCTGAAGAACTGAAAGAACTAAGTTGAGACTCCAAGGAGGAGTCAAAGGTTTGTAAACAGGCTTGATTCTAACCAGAGCCTGAACAAAGGCTTGAACATCTGGCACAGCTGCCAGCTTTTTGTGTAGTAACACAGACAAGGCAGAAATCTGTCCCTTCAAGGAACTTGCAGATAATCCTTTCTCCAATCCTTCTTGAAGAAAGGATAGAATCTTAGGAATCTTTACCTTGTCCCAAGGGAATCCTTTAGATTCACACCAACAGATATATTTTTTCCATATTTTGTGGTAAATTTTTCTAGTTACAGGCTTTCTGGCCTGGACAAGAGTATCAATAACAGAATCTGAGAACCCTCGTTTTGATAAGATCAAGCGTTCAATCTCCAAGCAGTCAGCTGGAGTGAGACCAGATTCGGATGTTCGAACGGACCTTGAACAAGAAGGTCTCGTCTCAAAGGTAGCTTCCATGGTGGAGCCGATGACATATTCACCAGATCTGCATACCAAGTCCTGCGTGGCCACGCAGGAGCTATCAAGATCACCGACGCCCTCTCCTGATGGATCCTGGCTACCAGCCTGGGGATGAGAGGAAACGGCGGGAATACATAAGCTAGTTTGAAGGTCCAAGGTGCTACTAGTGCATCTACTAGAGTCGCCTTGGGATCCCTGGATCTGGACCCGTAGCAAGGAACCTTGAAGTTCTGACGAGAGGCCATCAGATCCATGTCTGGAATGCCCCACAGTTGAGTAATTTGGGCAAAGATTTCCGGATGGAGTTCCCACTCCCCCGGATGTAATGTCTGACGACTCAGAAAATCCGCTTCCCAATTTTCCACTCCTGGGATGTGGATTGCAGACAGGTGGCAGGAGTGAGTCTCCGCCCATTGAATGATTTTGGTCACTTCTTCCATCGCCAGGGAACTCCTTGTTCCCCCCTGATGGTTGATGTACGCAACAGTCGTCATGTTGTCTGATTGAAACCGTATGAACTTGGCCTTTGCTAGCTGAGGCCAAGCCTTGAGAGCATTGAATATCGCTCTCAGTTCCAGAATATTTATCGGTAGAAGAGATTCTTCCCGAGACCAAAGACCCTGAGCTTTCAGGGATCCCCAGACCGCTCCCCAGCCCATCAGACTGGCGTCGGTCATGACAATGACCCACTCTGGTCTGCGGAAGGTCATCCCTTGTGACAGGTTGTCCAGGGACAGCCACCAACGGAGTGAGTCTCTGGTCCTCTGATTTACTTGTATCTTCGGAGACAAGTCTGTATAGTCCCCATTCCACTGACTGAGCATGCACAGTTGTAATGGTCTTAGATGAATGCGCGCAAAAGGAACTATGTCCATTGCCGCTACCATCAAACCTATTACTTCCATGCACTGCGCTATGGAAGGAAGAGGAACGGAATGAAGTGTTTGACAAGAGTTTAGAAGTTTTGTTTTTCTGGCCTCTGTCAGAAAAATCCTCATTTCTAAGGAGTCTATTATTGTTCCCAAGAAGGGGACCCTTGTCGACGGAGATAGAGAACTCTTTTCCACGTTCACTTTCCATCCGTGAGATCTGAGAAAGGCCAGGACTATGTCCGTGTGAGCCTTTGCTTGAGGAAGGGACGACGCTTGAATCAGAATGTCGTCCAAGTAAGGTACTACTGCAATGCCCCTTGGTCTTAGCACCGCTAGAAGGGACCCTAGTACCTTTGTGAAAATCCTTGGAGCAGTGGCTAATCCGAAAGGAAGCGCCACGAACTGGTAATGCTTGTCCAGGAATGCGAACCTTAGGAACCGATGATGTTCCTTGTGGATAGGAATATGTAGATACGCATCCTTTAAATCCACCGTGGTCATGAATTGACCTTCCTGGATGGAAGGAAGAATTGTTCGAATGGTTTCCATTTTGAACGATGGAACCTTGAGAAACTTGTTTAAGATCTTGAGATCTAAGATTGGTCTGAACGTTCCCTCTTTTTTGGGAACTATGAACAGATTGGAGTAGAACCCCATTCCTTGTTCTCCTAATGGAACAGGATGAATCACTCCCATTTTTAACAGGTCTTCTACACAATGTAAGAATGCCTGTCTTTTTATGTGGTCTGAAGACAATTGAGACCTGTGGAACCTCCCCCTTGGGGGAAGCCCCTTGAATTCCAGAAGATAACCTTGGGAGACTATTTCTAGTGCCCAAGGATCCAGAACATCTCTTGCCCAAGCCTGAGCGAAGAGAGAGAGTCTGCCCCCCACCAGATCCGGTCCCGGATCGGGGGCCAACATTTCATGCTGTCTTGGTAGCAGTGGCAGGTTTCTTGGCCTGCTTTCCCTTGTTCCAGCCTTGCATTGGTCTCCAGGCTGGCTTGGCTTGAGAAGTATTACCCTCTTGCTTAGAGGACGTAGCACTTGGGGCTGGTCCGTTTCTACGAAAGGGACGAAAATTAGGTTTATTTTTGGCCTTGAAAGACCTATCCTGAGGAAGGGCGTGGCCCTTACCCCCAGTGATATCAGAGATAATCTCTTCCAAGTCAGGGCCAAACAGCGTTTTCCCCTTGAAAGGAATGTTAAGGAGTTTGTTTTTGGAAGACGCATCAGCTGACCAAGATTTCAACCAAAGCGCTCTGCGCGCCACAATAGCAAACCCAGAATTCTTCGCCGCTAACCTAGCCAATTGCAAAGTGGCGTCTAGGGTGAAAGAATTAGCCAATTTGAGAGCACGGATTCTGTCCATAATCTCCTCATAAGGAGGAGAATCACTATCGATCGCCTTTACTAGCTCATCGAACCAGAAACACGCGGCTGTAGTGACAGGGACAATGCATGAAATTGGTTGTAGAAGGTAACCTTGCTGAACAAACATCTTTTTAAGCAAACCTTCTAATTTTTTATCCATAGGATCTTTGAAAGCACAACTATCTTCTATGGGTATAGTGGTGCGTTTGTTTAAAGTAGAAACCGCTCCCTCGACCTTGGGGACTGTCTGCCATAAGTCCTTTCTGGGGTCGACCATAGGAAACAATTTTTTAAATATGGGGGGAGGGACGAAAGGTATACCGGGCCTTTCCCATTCTTTATTTACAATGTCCGCCACCCGCTTGGGTATAGGAAAAGCTTCTGGGAGCCCCGGGACCTCTAGGAACTTGTCCATTTTACATAGTTTCTCTGGGATGATCAAATTCTCACAATCATCCAGAGTGGATAATACCTCCTTAAGCAGAGCGCGGAGATGTTCCAACTTAAATTTAAATGTAATCACATCGGGTTCAGCTTGTTGAGAAATTTTCCCTGAATCTGAAATTTCTCCCTCAGACAAAACCTCCCTGGCCCCCTCAGACTGGTGTAGGGGCATTTCAGAACCATTATCATCAGCGTCCTCATGCTCTTCAGTATCTAAAACAGAGCAGTCGCGCTTACGCTGATAAGTGGGCATTTTGGCTAAAATGTTTTTGATAGAATTATCCATTACAGCCGTTAATTGTTGCATAGTAAGGAGTATTGGCGCGCTAGATGTACTAGGGGCCTCCTGAGTGGGCAAGACTCGTGTAGACGAAGGAGGGAATGATGCAGTACCATGCTTACTCCCCTCACTTGAGGAATCATCTTGGGCATCATTTTCAGTGTCACATAAATCACATTTATTTAAATGAGAAGGGACCTTGGCTTCCCCACATTCAGAACACAGTCTATCTGGTAGTTCAGACATGTTAAACAGGCATAAACTTGATAACAAAGTACAAAAAACGTATTAAAATAAAACCGTTACTGTCACTTTAAATTTTAAACTGAACACACTTTATTACTGCAATTGCGAAAAAGTATGAAGGAATTGTTCAAAATTCACCAAAATTTCACCACAGTGTCTTAAAGCCTTAAAAGTATTGCACACCAAATTTGGAAGCTTTAACCCTTAAAATAACGGAACCGGAGCCGTTTTTAACTTTAACCCCTTTACAGTCCCTGGTATCTGCTTTGCTGAGACCCAACCAAGCCCAAGGGGAATACGATACCAAATGACGCCTTCAGAAAGTCTTTTCTATGTATCAGAGCTCCTCACACATGCGACTGCATGTCATGCTTCTCAAAAACAAGTGCGCAATACCGGCGCGAAAATGAGGCTCTGCCTATGATTAGGGAAAGCCCCTAGAGAATAAGGTGTCTAAAACAGTGCCTGCCGATATTATTTTACAAAAATACCCAGATTAAATGATTCCTCAAGGCTAAATATGTGTAATATATGAATCGATTTAGCCCAGAAAATGTCTACAGTCTTAATAAGCCCTTGTGAAGCCCTTATTTACTGTGTGAATAAAAATGGCTTACCGGATCCCATAGGGAAAATGACAGCTTCCAGCATTACATCGTCTTGTTAGAATGTGTCATACCTCAAGCAGCAAAAGACTGCTCACTGTTCCCCCAACTGAAGTTAATTCCTCTCAACAGTCCTGTGTGGAACAGCCATGGATTTTAGTAACGGTTGCTAAAATCATTTTCCTCTTACAAACAGAAATCTTCATCTCTTTTCTGTTTCAGAGTAAATAGTACATACCAGCACTATTTTAAAATAACAAACTCTTGATTGAATAATAAAAACTACAGTTAAACACTAAAAAACTCTAAGCCATCTCCGTGGAGATGTTGCCTGTACAACGGCAAAGAGAATGACTGGGGTAGGCGGAGCCTAGGAGGGATCATGTGACCAGCTTTGCTGGGCTCTTTGCCATTTCCTGTTGGGGAAGAGAATATCCCACAAGTAAGGATGACGCCGTGGACCGGACACACCTATGTTGGAGAAATTCACAGCATTCTTATCTCATATTTACCAAGGGTGCCAATATTAGTGGAGGGCAATCTCTGGCTTTTCTACCCTGTACAGGCTGAATAACTAATTTCTTACACAGCTTCTAGTAACAATTTGTACATAAATAGTTCTGCACTAATCACTACTGGCTCTCTGCACACTATACACTCTAATCATAAACCCAATATCTTTCTTGTAGGTTCTTACGGAAAGTCCGGCGGAGCAAAGGCAGATTTCAAGACTCCAGAGTAGATGGCCAATAGGGAAATGATGACACAAGCCAGGAACAGTGAGGCCAGCTTGTTCACATATCGTACACCCACAAACACAATTAAAGACATGAGTATCAGGAATGCAGAGCCATACACACGCATATTATTAAGCATTGCTGTAGATTCTTCCAATACACCTTGACCCTTGAATATTGTTGCATCTGGGACAATATAAACCTTTAAAAAAGGGTAAATGAATAAATAGATAGTTAGAAAGTAATTAAATAAATAAATATGTAATTTGCTATTTCCCTTTAGTTTGTGATATTAACACAGAATAATAATTTACATATTTATAGACTGTGACTAATCAGTTTGATATTCTCAGAATTTAACTTTTGTCATAATGTATTAATAGATCACGTGATGAAAGTCATTTGATGTGTATCACAGGACTTCTACTGTATGGTATTTATCATATGAGTTGTATTTCATAGTTGTTTCATTATACTATATATATATATATATACTATATTATACTATATATGTCTAATTAGAGGTGTTATTTTATTAAGCACTTAAAGGGACAGTCTACACTAAAATTGTTATTGTTTAAAAAGATAAATGATGCCTTTACTACCCATTCCCCAGCTTTGCACAACCAATATTGTTATATTAATATACTTTATAAGATTTAAACCTCTAAATTTCTAATCTATTATAGACAGCCCTCTTATCACATGCTTTTATATTTGCGTTTCACAACAGGAGACTTAGTTCATGTGGGCAATAAAGATAACATTAGGCACAAAACAGTACTAAATGCAAGTCAATAAATAATAAATAAAAAATTGTGATCAGGGGGCTGTCAGAAGATGCTTATATACAAGCTAATCACAGAGGTAAAAACTATCGCCTAAATTACAACTTTTGCGTTATGGTGCGGTACGGCTATACCGCTGAAAAATTGGCCATTGCGCATGGAATGGCAGGTCTCCCGTATTACAAGTTGCAGAGGTATAGCTATACCGCAAGCATTTTAACCTGTAACGCAACAATCCATTGCGCACTCAAAAATGTTTCCATAGTGCCGTATTACTAATTGTTCAGGCAGGCTATAACGCTAGCATTATAGCTTATACCGCTGTGATCCATTCTGCAATCTGAGACCAGTAGTTATCGATTTTGCAAACCAAAAAATGTTTCACAAAACTCATAACTAAAATTTACAAAGTACACTAACACCCATAAACTACCTATTAACCCCTAAACCGCCGGCCCCCCACATCGCAACACACTAAATAAACTATTAACCCCTAAACTTACAATATAACTATCTTTAAATATATAAAAACTTACCTGTGAAATAAAAAAAACTAAGTTTAAACTATAAATTAAAATAACATTACTATTTTAAATAAATGAAAAATAAAAAAAATAACATTACAATATTATAAAATCCTAACACTACAAATAAAAATAATAAACCTAACATTACGAAAAATAATAAACACTAACATTACGAAAAATAAAAAAACACTAAGATTACAAAAATAATAAACAAAATTATCCAAAAAAAATAAAAATTACACCTAATCTAATAGCCCTATAAAAATAAAAAAGTCCCCCCAAATATAAACACCCCCTAACCTAACAATAAACTACCAATAAAAAGGGCCTTTTGTAGACCATTGCCCTAAGATAAACATTTATTTTACCTACAAAAAATTACAAAGTCCCCCCAACAGTAAAAACCCCCACCCAACCAACCCCCCAAAATAAAAAACCTAAGTTTAAAAAACATAATTTATGTAAGAACTTACCTGATAAATTAATTTCTTTCATATTGGCAAAAGTCCATGAGCTAGTGACATATGGGATATATAATCTTACCAGTAGAGGCAAAGTTTTCCAAACCTCAAAATGCCTATAAATTCACCCCTAACCACACCCACAATTCAGTTTAACGAATAGCCAAGTAGTGGGATGATAAAATAAGGAGTAAAATAGCATACAAAAAGAGGAACTGGAAAAATTATTGTGCTTTTATACAAAAAATCATAACCACCATAAAAAAGGGTGGGCCTCATGAACTCTTGCCAATATGAAATAAATTAATTTATCAGGTAAGTTCTTACATAAATTATGTTTTCTTTCATGTAATTGGCAAGAGTCCATGAGCTAGTGACGTATGGGATAGAAATACCCAAGATGTGGGAGACCACAGAAGAGTCACTAGAAAGGGAGGGATAAAATAAAAACAGCTATTTCCGCTGAAAACATTAAACCACAAAAAAAGTCTTTCTTACAATTTATAAGAAAAAAAACATAATTTATGTAAGAACTTACCTGATAAATTCATTTCTTTCATATTAGCAAGAGTCCATGAGCTAGTGACGTATGGATATACATTCCTACCAGGAGGGGCAAAGTTTCCCAAACCTCAAAATGCCTATAAATACACCCCTCACCACACCCACAAATCAGTTTAGCGAATAGCCAAGAAGTGGGGTGATAAGAAAAAAAGTGCGAAAGCATAAAAAATAAGGAATTGGAATAATTGTGCTTTATACAACAAAAATCATAACCACCACAAAAAGGGTGGGCCTCATGGACTCTTGCTAATATGAAAGAAATGAATTTATCAGGTAAATTCTTACATAAATTATGTTTTCTTTCATGTAATTAGCAAGAGTCCATGAGCTAGTGACGTATGGGATAATGACTACCCAAGATGTGGATCTTTTCACGCAAGAGTCACTAGAGAGGGAGGGATAAAATAAAGACAGCCAATTCCTGCTGAAAATAATCCACACCCAAAATAAAGTTTAATGAAAACATAAGCAGAAGATTCAAACTGAAACCGCTGCCTGAAGTACTTTTCTACCAAAAACTGCTTCAGAAGAAGAAAACACATCAAAATGGTTGAATTTAGTAAAAGTATGCAAAGAGGACCAAGTTGCTGCTTTGCACATCTGATCAACCGAAGCTTCATTCCTAAACGCCCAGGAAGTAGAAACTGACCTAGTAGAATGAGCTGTAATCCTTTGAGGCGGAGTTTTACCCGACTCGACATAGGCATGATGAATTAAAGATTTCAACCAAGATGCCAAAGAAATGGCAGAAGCTTTCTGGCCTTTTCTAGAACCGGAAAAGATAACAAATAGACTAGAAGTCTTTCGGAAAGACTTAGTAGCTTCAACATAATATTTCAAAGCTCTAACAACATCTAAAGAATGCAACTATTTCTCCTTAGAATTCTTAGGATTAGGACATAATGAAGGAACCACAATTTCTCTACTAATGTTGTTGGAATTCACAACCTTAGGTAAAAATTGAAAAGAAGTTTGCAACACCGCCTTATCCTGATGAAAAATCAGAAAAGGAGACTCACAAGAAAGAGCAGATAATTCAGAGACTCTTCTGGCAGAAGAGATCGCCAAAAGGAACAAAACTTTCCAAGAAAGTAATTTAATGTCCAATGAATGCATGGGTTCAAAAGGAGGAGCTTGAAGAGCCCCCAGAACCAAATTCAAACTCCAAGGAGGAGAAATTGACTTAATGACAGGTTTTATACGAACCAAAGCTTGTACAAAACAATGAATATCAGGAAGATTAGCAATCTTTCTGTGAAAAAGAACAGAAAGAGCAGAGATTTGTCCTTTCAAGGAACTTGCGGACAAACCTTTATCTAAACCATCCTGAAGAAACTGTAAAATTCTCGGTATTCTAAAAGAATGCCAAGAAAAATGATGAGAAAGACACCAAGAAATATAAGTCTTCCAGACTCTATAATATATCTCTCTAGATACAGATTTACGAGCCTGTAACATAGTATTAATCACAGAGTCAGAGAAACCTCTTTGACCAAGAATCAAGCGTTCAATCTCCATACCTTTAAATTTAAGGATTTGAGATCCTGATGGAAAAAAAGGACCTTGCGACAGAAGGTCTGGTCTTAACGGAAGAGTCCACGGTTGGCAAGAGGCCATCCGGACAAGATCCGCATACCAAAACCTGTGAGGCCATGCCGGAGCTACCAGCAGAACAAACGAGCATTCCTTCAGAATCTTGGAGATTACTCTTGGAAGAAGAACTAGAGGCGGAAAGATATAGGCAGGATGATACTTCCAAGGAAGTGATAATGCATCCACTGCCTCCGCCTGAGGATCCCGGGATCTGGACAGATACCTGGGAAGTTTCTTGTTTAGATGAGACGCCATCAGATCTATTTCTGGAAGTTCCCACATTTGAACAATCTGAAGAAATACCTCTGGGTGAAGAGACCATTCACCCGGATGCAACGTTTGGCGACTGAGATAATCCGCTTCCCAATTGTCTATACCTGGGATATGAACCGCAGAGATTAGACAGGAGCTGGATTCCGCCCAAACCAGAATTCGAGATACTTCTTTCATAGCCAGAGGACTGCGAGTCCCTCCTTGATGATTGATGTATGCCACAGTTGTGACATTGTCTGTCTGAAAACAAATGAACGATTCTCTCTTCAGAAGAGGCCAAGACTGAAGAGCTCTGAAAATAGCACGGAGTTCCAAAATATTGATCGGTAATCTCACCTCCTGAGATTCCCAAACTCCTTGTGCCGTCAGAGATCCCCACACAGCTCCCCAACCTGTAAGACTTGCATCTGTTGAAATTACAGTCCAGGTCGGAAGAACAAAAGAAGCCCCCTGAATTAAACGATGGTGATCTGTCCACCACGTCAGAGAGTGTCGTACAATCGGTTTTAAAGATATTAATTGAGATATCTTTGTGTAATCCCTGCACCATTGATTCAGCATACAGAGCTGAAGAGGTCGCATGTGAAAACGAGCAAAGGGGATCGCGTCCGATGCAGCAGTCATAAGACCTAGAATTTCCATGCATAAGGCTACCGAAGGGAATGATTGTGACTGAAGGTTTCGACAAGCTGAAATCAATTTTAGACGTCTCTTGTCTGTCAAAGACAGAGTCATGGACACTGAATCTATCTGGAAACCCAGAAAGGTTACCCTTGTCTGACGAATCAATGAACTTTTTAGTGAATTGATCCTCCAACCATGATCTTGAAGAAACAACACAAGTCGATTCGTATGAGATTCTGCTAAATGTAAAGACTGAGCAAGTACCAAGATATCGTCCAAATAAGGAAATACCACAATACCCTGTTCTCTGATTACAGACAGAAGGGCACCGAGAACCTTTGTAAAAATTCTTGGAGCTGTAGCTAGGCCAAACGGCAGAGCCACAAACTGGTAATGCTTGTCCAGGAAAGAGAATCTCAGGAACTGATAGTGATCTGGATGAATCGGAATATGCAGATATGCATCCTGTAAATCTATTGTGGACATATAATGCCCTTGCTGAACAAAAGGCAAGATAGTCCTTACAGTTACCATTTTGAATGTTGGTATCCTTACATAACGATTCAATATTTTTAGATCCAGAACTGGTCTGAAGGAATTCTCCTTCTTTGGTACAATGAAGAGATTCGAATAAAACCCCAGCCCCTGTTCCAGAACTGGAACTGGCATAATTACTCCAGCCAACTCTAGATCTGAAACACATTTCAGAAATGCTTGAGCTTTCACTGGATTTACTGGGACATGGGAAAGAAAAAATCTCATTGCAGGAGGTCTTATCTTGAAACCAATTCTGTACCCTTCTGAAACGATGTTCTGAATCCAAAGATTGTGAACAGAATTGATCCAAATTTCTTTGAAAAAACGTAACCTGCCCCCTACCAGCTGAGCTGGAATGAGGGCCGCACCTTCATGTGGACTTAGAAGCTGGCTTTGCTTTTCTAGAAGGCTTGGATTTATTCCAGACTGGAGATGGTTTCCAAACTGAAACTGCTCCTGAGGATGAAGGATCAGGCTTTTGTTCTTTGTTGAAACGAAAGGAACGAAAATGATTATTAGCCCTGTTTTTACCCTTAGATTTTTTATCCTGTGGTAAAAAAGTTCCTTTCCCACCAGTAACAGTTGAGATAAAAGAATCCAACTGAGAACCAAATAATTTGTTACCCTGGAAAGAAAGGGAAAGTAGAGTTGATTTAGAAGACATATCAGCATTCCAAGTTTTAAGCCATAAAGCTCTTCTAGCTAAAATAGCTAGAGACATAAACCTGACATCAACTCTGATAATATCAAAAATGGCATCACAGATAAAATTATTAGCATGTTGAAGAAGAATAATAATATTATGAGAATCATGATCTGTTACTTGTTGCGCTAAAGTTTCCAACCAAAAAGTTGAAGCTGCAGCAACATCAGCCAATGATATAGCAGGTCTAAGAAGATTACCTGAACACAGATAAGCTTTTCTTAGAAAGGATTCAATTTTCCTATCTAAAGGATCCTTAAACGAAGTACCATCTGCCGTAGGAATAGTAGTACGTTTAGCAAGGGTAGAAATAGCCCCATCAACTTTAGGGATTTTGTCCCAAAATTCTAATCTGTCAGACGGCACAGGATATAATTGCTTAAAACGTTTAGAAGGAGTAAATGAATTACCCAAATTATTCCACTCTCTGGAAATTACTTCAGAAATAGCACCAGGAACAGGAAAAACTTCTGGAATAACCACAGGAGATTTAAAGACCTTATCTAAACGTTTAGATTTAGTATCAAGAGGACCAGAATCCTCAATTTCTAAAGCAATTAGTACTTCTTTAAGTAAAGAACGAATAAATTCCATTTTAAATAAATATGAAGATTTATCAGCATCAACCTCTGAGACAGAATCCTCTGAACCAGAAGAGTCATTAGAATCAGAATGATGATGTTCATTTAAAAATTCATCTGTATAAAGAGAAGTTTTAAAAGATTTTTTATGTTTACTAGAAGGAGGAATAACAGACATAGCCTTCTTGATGGATTCAGAAACAAAATCTCTTATGTTATCAGGAACACTCTGAACATTAGATGTTGATGGAACTGCAACAGGTAATGGTACTTTACTAAAGGAAATATTATCTGCATTAACAAGTTTGTCATGACAATTAATACAAACAACAGCTGGAGGAACAGCTACCAAAAGTTTACAGCAGATACACTTAGCTTTGGTAGTTCCAGCACCAGACAGCGATTTTCCTGAAGTATCTTCTAACTCAGATGCAACGTGAGACATCTTGCAATATGTAAGAGAAAAAACAACATATAAAGCAAAATTGATCAAATTCCTTAAATGACAGTTTCAGGAATGGGAAAAATGCCAAGGAACAAGCTTCTAGCAACCAGAAGCAATGAAAAATGAGACTTAAATAATGTGGAGACAAAAGCGACGCCCATATTTTTTTAGCGCCAAATAAGACGCCCACATTATTTGGCGCCTAAATGCTTTTGGCGCCAAAAATGACGCCACATCCGGAACGCCGACATTTTTGGCGCAAAAGAACATCAAAAAATGACGCAACTTCCGGCGACACGTATGACGCCGGAAACAGAAAAGATTTTTTGCGCCAAAAAAATCCGCGCCAAGAATGACGCAATAAAATGAAGCATTTTCAGCCCCCGCGAGCCTAACAGCCCACAGGGAAAAAAAGTCAAATTTTTTAAGGTAAGAAAAATGATTGATTCAAATGCATTATCCCAAATATGAAACTGACTGTCTGAAAATAAGGAATGTTGAACATCCTGAGTCAAGGCAAATAAATGTTTGAATACATATATTTAGAACTTTATTAAAAAAGTGCCCAACCATAGCTTAGAGTGTCACAGAAAATAAGACTTACTTACCCCAGGACACTCATCTACATGTTTGTAGAAAGCCAAACCAGTACTGAAACGAAAATCAGCAGAGGTAATGGTATATATATAAGAGTATATCGTCGATCTGAAAAGGGAGGTAAGAGATGAATCTCTACGACCGATAACAGAGAACCTATGAAATAGACCCCGTAGAAGGAGATCATTGAATTCAGACAGGCAATACTCTCCTCACATCCCTCTGACATTCACTGCACGCTGAGAGGAAAACCGGGCTCCAACCTGCTGCGGAGCGCATATCAACGTAGAATCTAGCACAAACTTACTTCACCACCTCCATAGGAGGCAAAGTTTGTAAAACTGATTTGTGGGTGTGGTGAGGGGTGTATTTATAGGCATTTTGAGGTTTGGGAAACTTTGCCCCTCCTGGTAGGAATGTATATCCATACGTCACTAGCTCATGGACTCTTGCTAATTACATTAAAGAAACTTAAATCATAAGCAGAAGAATCAAACTGAGACAGCTGCCTGAAGAACTTTTCTACCAAAGACTGCTTCTGCAGAAGCAAAAACATCAAAACGGTATAATTTAGTAAATGTATGCAAAGAAGACCAAGTTGCTGCTTTGCAAATCTGATCAACTAAAGCTTCATTCTTAAAAGCCCAAGAAGTGCCGACTGATCTAGTAGAATGAGCTGTAATTCTTTAAGGGCGGAGACTGTCCCACCTCCAAATAAGCCTTGTGAATCAAAAGCTTTAACCACGACGCCAAAGAAATGGCAAAAGCTTTCTGGCCTTTCCTGAAACCAGAAAAAACAACAAATAAGTAGCTTTGATATAGTATTTTAAAGCTCTTACAACATCTAAAGAATGTAAAGATCTTTCAAGAGCATTCTTAGGATTAGGACACAAAGAAGGAACAACAATTTCCCTACTAATGTTCTTAGAATCCACAAACTTAGGAAGAAATTTAAACGAAGTCTGCAAAACACCTTTATCCTGATGAAAAATCAGAAAAGGAGACTCACAAGAGAGAGCAGACAATTCAGAAACTCTTCTAGCCAAAAGGAACAACACTTTCCAAGAAAGTAGTTTAATATCCAGAGAATGCATAGGCTCAAACGGAGCTCCAAGGAGGATAAATTGATTTAATAACAGGCTTGATACGAACCAAAGCCTGAACAAAACAGTGAATATCAGGAAGCTTAGCAATCTTTCTATGAAATAAAACAGAAAGAGCATAGATTTGTCCCTTCAAAGTACTTGCAGACAAACCTTTATCCAAACCATCCTGAAGAAACTGTAAAATTCTAGGAATTCTAAAAGAATGCCAAGAGAATTTATGATAAGAACACCATGAAATATAGGTTTTCCAAACCCGATAATAAATCTTCCTTGAAACAGACTTATGAGCCTGAAGCATAGTATTAATCACTGAGTCAGAGAAACCTCTATGACTAAGCATTCAATTTCCATACCTCAAAATTTAGCGATTTGAGATCCTGATGGAAAAAACAGAATTTATGCTTACCTGATAAATTACTTTCTCCAACGGTGTGTCCGGTCCACGGCGTCATCCTTACTTGTGGGATATTCTCTTCCCCAACAGGAAATGGCAAAGAGCCCAGCAAAGCTGGTCACATGATCCCTCCTAGGCTCCGCCTACCCCAGTCATTCGACCGACGTACAGGAGGAAATATGCATAGGAGAAACCATATGATACCGTGGTGACTGTAGTTAGAGAAAATAATTCATCAGACCTGATTAAAAAAACCAGGGCGGGCCGTGGACCGGACACACCGTTGGAGAAAGTAATTTATCAGGTAAGCATAAATTCTGTTTTCTCCAACATAGGTGTGTCCGGTCCACGGCGTCATCCTTACTTGTGGGAACCAATACCAAAGCTTTAGGACACGGATGAAGGGAGGGAGCAAATCAGGTCACCTAAATGGAAGGCACCACGGCTTGCAAAACCTTTCTCCCAAAAATAGCCTCTGAAGAAGCAAAAGTATCAAATTTGTAAAATTTGGCAAAAGTGTGCAGTGAAGACCAAGTCGCTGCCTTACATATCTGGTCAACAGAAGCCTCGTTCTTGAAGGCCCATGTGGAAGCCACAGCCCTAGTGGAATGAGCTGTGATTCTTTCAGGAGGCTGCCGTCCGGCAGTCTCATAAGCCAATCGGATAATGCTTTTAAGCCAAAAAGAAAGAGAGGTAGAAGTTGCTTTTTGACCTCTCCTTTTACCAGAATAAACAACAAACAAAGAAGATGTCTGTCTGAAATCTTTAGTAGCCTCTAAATAGAATTTTAGAGCACGGACTACGTCCTTATGAATTTGGCCTTTGCTATTGACAGAGACGACGCTTGAATCAGGATGTCGTCCAAGTAAGGTACTACTGCAATGCCCCTTGGTCTTAGAACTGCTAAAAGGGACCCTAGTACCTTTGTGAAAATTCTCGGAGCAGTGGCTAATCCGAATGGAAGTGCCACAAACTGGTAATGCTTGTCCAGAAAAGCGAACCTTAGGAACTGATGATGTTCCCTGTGGATAGGAATATGTAGGTACGCATCCTTTAAATCCACCGTGGTCATAAATTGACCTTCCTGGATGATAGGAAGGATCGTTCGAATGGTTTCCATCTTGAACGATGGAACCCTGAGAAATTTGTTTAGGATCTTGAGATCTAAAATTGGTCTGAATGTTCCCTCTTTTTTGGGAACTATGAACAGGTTGGAGTAAAACCCCATCCCTTGTTCTCCTATTGGAACTGGATGAATTACTCCCATCTTTAACAGGTCTTCTACACAATGTAAGAATGCCTGTCTTTTTATTTGGTTTGAAGATAATTGAGACCTGTGGAACCTTCCCCTTGGGGGTAGTTCCTTGAATTCCAGGAGATAACCCTGAGACACTATTTCTAGTGCCCAAGGATCCTGAACATCTCTTGCCCAAGCCTGAGCAAAGAGAGAAAGTCTGCCCCCCTTTTACCCTTGAAAGGGATGTTAAGCAATTTTGTCTTGGAAGACACATCCGCTGACCAAGACTTTAGCCAAAGCGCTCTGCGCGCCACGATAGCAAACCCTGAATTTTTCGCCGCTAATCTAGCTAATTCCAAAGCGGCATCTAAAATAAAAGAGTTAGCCAATTTAAGTGCTTGAACTCTGTCCATAACCTCCTCATACGAAGATTCTTTATTGAGCGACTTTTCTAGTTCTTCGAACCAGAAATACGCTGCCGTAGTGACAGGAACAATGCATGAAATTGGTTGTAGAAGGTAACCTTGCTGAACAAACATCTTTTTAAGCAAACCCTCTAATTTTTTATCCATAGGATCTTTGAAAGCACAACTATCTTCTATGGGAATAGTAGTGCGTTTGTTTAGAGTAGAGACCGCCCCCTCGACCTTGGGGACTGTCTGCCATAAGTCCTTTCTGGGGTCGACTATAGGAAATAATTTCTTAAATATAGGGGGAGGAACAAAAGGTATGCCGGGCCTTTCCCACTCCTTATTTACTATGTCCGCCACCCGCTTGGGTATAGGAAAGGCATCGGGGGGCACCGGAACCTCTAGGAACTTGTCCATCTTACATAATTTCTCTGGAATGACCAAATTGTCACAATCATCCAGAGTAGATAATACCTCCTTAAGCAGTGCGCGGAGATGTTCTAATTTAAATTTAAATGTTACAACATCAGGTTCAGCTTGTTGAGAAATTTTTCCTGAATCTGAAATTTCTCCCTCAGACAAAACCTCCCTCCTGGTCCCTTCAGATTGGTGTGAGGGTATGTCAGAACCGTTATCATCAGCGTCCTCTTGCTCTTCAGTGTTTAAAACAGAGCAATCGCGCTTTCTCTGATAAGTAGGCATTTTAGATAAAATGTTTGCAATAGAATTATCCATAACAGCCGTTAATTGTTGCATGGTAATAAGTATTGGCGCACTAGATGTACTAGGGGCCTCTTGTGTGGGCAAAACTGGTGTAGACACAGAAGGGGATGATGCAGTACCATGCTTACTCCCCTCATTTGAGGAATCATCTTGGGCAATATCATTATCTGTGGCATCATTGTCCCTACTTTTTTTGGACACTATGTCACAATCATCACATATATTTAAATGGGGAGAAACCTTGGCTTTCATACATATAGAACATCGCTTATCTGATGGTTCAGACATGTTAAACAGGCTTAAACTTGTCAACAAAGCACAAAAAACGTTTTAAAATAAAACCGTTACTGTCACTTTAAATTTTAAACTGAACACACTTTATTACTGAATATGTGAAAAAGTATGAAGGAATTGTTCAAAATTCCCCAAATTTTCACCACAGTGTCATAAAGCCTTAAAAGTATTGCACACCAAATTTGAAAGCTTTAACCCTTAAAATAACGGAACCGGAGCCGTTTTTACATTTAACCCCTATACAGTCCCAGGTATCTGCTTTGCTGAGACCCAACCAAGCCCAGAGGGGAATACGATACCAAATGACGCCTTCTATAAGCTTTTTCAGTGGTTCTTAGCTACTCACACATGCATCTGCATGCCTTGCTCTCCAAAAACAACTGCGCATTAGTGGCGCGAAAATGAGGCTCTGCCTATGACTAGAAAGGCCCCCATCTGAAAAAGGTGTCCAATACAGTGCCTGCCATTTTTCTTAAAACAATCCCCAAGATTATAATAACTATAAGAGTTATAATCTGCCAAATATGTTTAGTAAAGTAATCGTTTTAGCCCAGAAAAATGTCTACCAGTTTTATAAGCCCTTATGAAGCCCTTTATTCTCTTACTTAAACTAAGAAAATGGCTTACCGGTCCCCATAGGGAAAATGACAGCCTTCCAGCATTACAAAGTCTTGTTAGAAATGTGGCCAGTCATACCTCAAGCAGAAGAGTCTGCAAACTGTTTCCCCCAACTGAAGTTACTTCATCTCAACAGTCCTGTGTGGAAACAGCAATCGATTTTAGTAACGTTTGCTAAAATCATCTTCCTCTTACAAACAGAAATCTTCATCTCTTTTCTGTTTCAGAGTAAATAGTACATACCAGCACTATTTTAAAATAACAAACACTTGATTGAAGGATAAAAACTACATTTACCGTGGAGATGTTGCCTGTGCAACGGCAAAGAGAATGACTGGGGTAGGCGGAGCCTAGGAGGGATCATGTGACCAGCTTTGCTGGGCTCTTTGCCATTTCCTGTTGGGGAAGAGAATATCCCACAAGTAAGGATGACGCCGTGGACCGGACACACCTATGTTGGAGAAACGGCCCTTGAGACAGAAGGTCTGGCATTAACGGAAGTGGCCAAGGTTGGCAACTGGACATCCGGACAAGATCCACATACCAAAACCTGTGAGGCCATGCTGGTGCTATCAGAAACACATGTGATTGTTCCATTATGATCTTGGAGATCACCCTTGGAAGAAGAACTAGAGACGGAAAAATATAAGCAGGTTAGTAACACCAAGGAACTGCTAACACATCCACCATCTCCACCTGAGGATCCCTGGACCTAGAAAGGTACCTGGGAAGATTCTTGTTTAGATGGGATGCCATCAGATCTATTTCAGGAAGACCCCACATCTGAACAATCTGATAAAATACATCTGGATGGAGAGACCACTCCCCTGGATGTAAGAACTGGCGGCCAAGATAATCTGCTTCCCAATTGTCTACATCTGGGATATGTATCGCAGAAATAAGACAGGAATTGGATTCCACCCAAGACAGTATCCGAGATACTTCTTTCATTGCTAAAGGACTGTGAGTCCCCCTTGATGATTGACATATGCCACAGTTGTGATATTGTCTGTCTGAAAACGAATGAATAATTCTCTCTTTAATAGCTGCCAAGCCTGAAGAGCCCTGAAAATAGCACAGAGTTTTAAAATATTGATTGGTAAGCTCGCCTCTTGAGGATTCCAAACTCCTTGTGCTGTTAGAGACCCCCAGACAGCTCCCCAACCTGTGAGACTCGCATCTGTTGAAATCACAGTCCAGGCAGGACAAACAAAAGAGGTCCCTTGAATAATCAGATGATGGACTAACCACCAGGACAGAGAGAGTTGAATGTTGGGATTTAAGTATATCAACTGTGATATCCGAGTATAATCCCTGCACCATTGATTCAGCATGCAAACTACAGAGGTCTCATATGAAAACAAGCAAAGGGGATCACGTCCGATGCTGCAGTCATGAGACCTAAAACTTCCATGCACATAGCCACTGAAGGGAATAATAGAGACTGAATGTTTCGACAGGCAGAAACCAATTTTATTCGTCTCTTGTCTGTTAAAGACAGAGTCATGGACAGTGAATCTATCTGGAAACCTAAAAAGGTGACCCTTGTCTAAGGAATCTCTTTGGTAAATTGATCCTCCAACCATGTCTTTGAAGAAACAACACAAGTTGATTTGTGTGAGATTCTGCTAAATGTAAAGACTGAGCCAGTACTGAGCCAGTACCAAGATATCATCCAAATAAGGAAACACCGCAATACCCTGCTCTCTGATTACAGATAGAAGGGCACCGAGAACCTTTGAAAAGATTATTGGAGCTGTTGCTAGGCCAAATGGAAGAGCAACAAATTGGTAATGCTTTAAACACAAAGTAGAATATCGCTAGAGACTTGCGAATATCTACTGAAACTCATGCACATAGAAGCACTCTAGGCCCAGACTAATGGGCAGTGTATAAGGTACTAGATTTCTAAAATATAACTTTTATTGCCAAATAAACTAAAAATTGGGTAACATACAATTAAAAATGACACAGACACTCTAATGTGTACTCTAGACTGGATAAATAACATGTGGGGAAATTAATCTAATATCTTGGCCTTTCTGAGGTTGAATAAATTGGTCCCCACGCTGTCAAATATTTGTGAGTGATATTGTATGTTCAAATTGTTCTAGTATGAATGAACAATAAAATTCTTGCTATAATATGTTCACTCTTTGTGTATTCTATATACAATACCAGTAGCTCTGTCAGTATAGAATTACACCTTGTTCTGTGCTGAGTCAAAACCAATAATAATGTTCTGTATGTACTCCAGTGTTGTTCAGAACAGATTATATGACTTAAGTTCTGATCATGGACAATAGGCTTGTCTCTGTGATCAAAATATTTCTAGATCATATTGTATTATGATATTATAACTACTCATGCACTGTTACTGCTACAGCAATATAAACAGCTATTGAGTGACCTTCAGCAACCACCATAATTAGCGCTATAAAATGTATGGCATTATAGTGTCTGCTCCCATCACATGAAGATGAGGTCACTTTAAATATGCTTTTCTAATATAGGTGGTAAAACCGGGTACTTTCCTGTTAGTTATGTTGCAATTTTCTTAATAATAGTGTTGTTGGCAATTCAGTTTGTATTATGTTTGCTTTGTTAAGTCCTCATATACACTACAAACCCTAAATAAAATATTTTTTTCCAACAGTGGCTAATAGTTCTAGCCCTAAGTATAACTCTGCGTTCAGCAATATACAAAAACTGGTAACCAGGGTTTGTTGGAGCAGGGTATATGGTCTGCAAGTGTGAATGTGAATTTACCAAATCAATGTATATTGGCAGTGTGGTTGGAAAGTAACTATTCTAGTTTGCTTGTTCCAGTTAGTTATCTATAGGAAAACAATCCCTATGTTTCATGGCCAGGGCAATAATGAGTAACTTTAGTTATGTGCTGGATATAGCTATTAAACAAGTGGAGAGAATCATGTATCCTCTATATACCCTTACCCATGTTTGTAAACAAGCATAACGTTGAAGATCAAGTGTATCTGTTAGAGACACTGTGTAACTATGTAGCGTGTGAACGAACCTGGAGTATACAGGTTGATTATAAGTAAGTGGAAAATGCTCAGATACTAAGGCTAAGTCTGGAATAACCCAGACTACACAACATATTAATTGTACAGGTGGTGATGTCTAAGTCACATTGAAAGAGTGTCTGGATTTTTAAAAAAAGAGCGCCCATACGCTCACAATATTTCCTAACTAGTTTCGCCCGTCCGGGCTTTGTCAAAGGCCGGACGGTCGAAACTAGTTAGTAAATGCAAATAAGCTTTTCTTAGATAAGATTCAATCTTCCTATCTAAAGGATCCTTAACAGAGGTACTGTCTTCCATAGGAATAGTAGTACGTTTAGAAATAGCCCCATCAACCTTAGGGACTTTTTCCCAAAACTCTAAATTAACCACTGACAAAGGATACAACTTTTTAAACCTTGAAGAAGGAACAAAAGAAGCACCAGGCTTAGACCATTCCTTAGCAATCACATCAGAAATAGCATCAGGAACAGGAAAAACACAGGAGGTTTATAAACAGAATTTAAATGTTTACTGGATTTTTTATAAAGAGGACCAGACTCCTCAATATCCAAAGTTATCAACACTTCTTTTAACAAAGAACGAATATACTCAATCTTAAAAAGATAAGATGATTTATCAGTGTCAATGTCTGAAGTAGGATCTTCTGAGTCAGAGAGATCCTCATCAGAGGAGGATATATCAGTATGTTGTTGGTCATTACAAATTTAATCAGTAATATGAGAATTTTTAAAAGACCTTTTACGTTTATTTGAAGGCGGTATAGCAGCCTTAGGGGCCCATTTATCAAGCTCCGGATGGAGCTTGAGGGCCCGTGTTTCTGGCGAGTCTTTAGACTCACCAGAAAACAGAATTTATGCTTACCTGATAAATTACTTTCTCCAACGGTGTGTCCGGTCCACGGCGTCATCCTTACTTGTGGGAATATCTCTTCCCCAACAGGAAATGGCAAAGAGTCCCAGCAAAGCTGGCCATATAGTCCCTCCTAGGCTCCGCCCACCCCAGTCATTCAACCGACGGACAGGAGGAAAAATATAGGAGAAACCATATGGTACCGTGGTGACTGTAGTTAGAGAAAATAATTCACCAGACCTGATTCAAAAACCAGGGCGGGCCGTGGACCGGACACACCGTTGGAGAAAGTAATTTATCAGGTAAGCATAAATTCTGTTTATTCTGTCCACGGCGTCATCCTTACTTGTGGGAACCAATACCAAAGCTTTAGGACACGGATGAAGGGAGGGAGCAAATCAGGTTACCTAAACGGAAGGCACCACTGCTTGCAAAACCTTTCTCCCAAAAATAGCCTCCGAAGAAGCAAAAGTATCAAATTTGTAAAATTTGGCAAAAGTGTGCAGTGAAGACCAAGTCGCTGCCTTACATATCTGGTCAACAGAAGCCTCGTTTTTGAAGGCCCATGTGGAAGCCACAGCCCTAGTGGAGTGAGCTGTGATTCTTTCAGGAGGTTGTCGTCCGGCAGTCTCATAAGCCAATCGGATGATGCTTTTAAGCCAAAAGGAAAGAGAGGTAGAAGTTGCTTTTTGACCTCTCCTTTTACCAGAATAGACAACAAACAAAGAAGATGTTTGTCTAAAATCTTTTGTAGCCTCTAAATAGAATTTTAGAGCACGGACTACGTCCAAATTGTGTAACAAACGTTCCTTCTTTGAAACTGGATTCGGACATAAAGAAGGTACAACTATCTCCTGGTTAATATTCTTGTTAGAAACAACCTTTGGAAGAAAACCAGGTTTAGTACGCAAAACCACCTTATCTGCATGGAACACCAGATAAGGCGGAGAACACTGCAAAGCAGATAACTCTGAAACTCTTCTAGCAGAAGAAATAGCAACCAAAAACAAAACTTTCCAAGATAGTAACTTAATATCTATGGAATGTAAAGGTTCAAACGGAACCCCTTGAAGAACTGAAAGAACTAAATTTAGACTCCAGGGAGGAGTCAAAGGTCTGTAAACAGGCTTGATCCTAACCAGAGCCTGAACAAATGCTTGAACATCTGGCACAGCTGCCAGTCTTTTGTGTAGTAAGACAGATAAAGCAGAGATCTGTCCCTTTAGAGAACTTGCAGATAATCCTTTCTCCAAACCTTCTTGTAGAAAGGAGAGAATCTTAGGAATTTTTATCTTATTCCATGGGAATCCTTTGGATTCACACCAACAGATATATCTTTTCCATATTTTATGGTAAATCTTTCTAGTTACTGGTTTTCTGGCCTGAACCAGAGTATCTATCACAGAATCTGAAAACCCACGCTTTGATAGAATCAAGCGTTCAATCTCCAAGCCGTCAGCTGGAGGGAGACCAGATTTGGATGTTCGAATGGACCCTGAACAAGAAGGTCCTGTCTCAAAGGTAACTTCCATGGTGGAACCAATGACATATTCACCAGGTCTGCATACCAAGTCCTGCGTGGCCACGCAGGAGCTATCAAGATCACCAAGGCCCTCTCCTGTTTGATCCTGGCTACCAGCCTGGGAATGAGAGGAAACGGTGGAAATACATAAGCTAGGCTGAAGGTCCAAGGTGCTGCTAGTGCATCTACTAGAGTCGCCTTGGAATCCCTGGATCTGGACCCGTAGCAAGGAACCTTGAAGTTCTGACGAGACGCCATCAGATCCATGTCTGGAATGCCCCATAATTGAGTTAGTTGGGCAAAAATCTCCGGGTGGAGTTCCCACTCCCCCGGATGGAATGTCTGACGACTCAGATAATCTGCTTCCCAGTTTTCCACACCTGGGATGTGGATTGCAGATAGGTGGCAGGAGTGATCCTCCACCCATTGTATTATTTTGGTCACTTCTTTCATCGCCAGGGAACTCCTTGTTCCCCCCTGATGATTGATATACGCAACGGTCGTCATGTTGTCTGATTGGAATCTTATGAATCTGGCCTTTGCTAGCTGAGGCCAAGCCCTGAGAGCATTGAAGATCGCTCTTAGTTCCAGAATGTTTATCGGGAGAAGAGACTCTTCCCGAGACCATAGTCCCTGAGTTTTCAGGGATTCCCAGACCGCGCCCCAGCCCACTAGACTGGCGTCGGTCGTGACAATGACCCACTCTGGTCTGCGGAAGCTCATTCCCTGGGATAGATGGTCCAGGGTCAGCCACCAACGGAGTGAATCTCTGGTCTTCTGATCTACTTGAATCATTGGAGACAAGTCTGTATAGTCCCCATTCCACTGTTTGAGCATGCACAGTTGTAATGGTCTTAGATGAATTCGTGCAAAAGGAACTATGTCCATTGCTGCAACCATCAACCCTACTACTTCCATGCACTGCGCTATGGAAGGACGTGGAACAGAATGAAGAACTTGACAAGCGCTTAGAAGTTTTGACTTTCTGACATCTGTCAGAAAAATCCTCATTTCTAAGGAATCTATTATTGTTCCCAAGAAGGGAACTCTTGTTGACGGAGACAGAGAACGATGTCTGTATGAGCCTTTGCTTGTGACAGGGACGACGCTTGTATTAGAATGTCGTCCAAGTATGGTACTACTGCAATGCCCCTCGGTCTTAGAACCGCTAGAAGGGACCCGAGTACCTTTGTGAAAATCCTTGGAGCAGTGGCTAACCCGAATGGGAGGGCCACAAACTGGTAATGTTTGTCCAGCAAGGCAAACCTTAGGAACTGATGATGTTCCTTGTAGATAGGAATATGTAGGTACGCATCCTTTAGATCCACGGTAGTCATAAATTGACCTTCCTGGATAGTGGGTAGAATCGTTCGAATGGTTTCCATCTCGAACGATGGTACCCTGAGAAATTTGTTTAGGATCTTCAAATCCAAAATTGGTCTGAAGGTTCCCTCTTTTTTGGGAACTACGAACAGATTTGAATAAAATCCCATTCCTTGTTCCTCTATTGGAACTGGGTGTATCACTCCCATCTTTAACAGGTCTTCTACACAATGTAAGAATGACTGTCTCTTTATTTGGTTTAAGGATAAGTGAGACATGTGGAACCTTCCCCTTGGGGGTAGTTCCCTGAATTCCAGAAGATAACCCTGAGAAACTATTTCTAGTGCCCAGGGATCCTGAACATCTCTTGCCCAAGCCTGAGCAAAGAGAGAGAGTCTGCCCCCTACTAGATCCGGTCCCGGATCGGGGGCTACTCCTTCATGCTGTTTTGTTAGCAGCAGCAGGCTTCTTGGCCTGCTTACCCTTGTTCCAGCCTTGCATAGGTTTCCAGGCTGGTTTGGGCTGTGAGGCATTACCCTCTTGCTTAGAGGATGCAGAATTAGAGGTCGGTCCGTTCCTGAAATTGCGAAAGGAACGAAAATTAGACTTATTCTTGGCCTTGAAAGGCCTATCTTGTGGAAGGGCGTGGCCCTTTCCCCCAGTGATGTCTGAGATAATCTCTTTCAATTCTGGTCCAAATAGAGTTTTACCTTTGAAAGGGATGTTAAGCAATTTTGTCTTGGATGATACATCCGCTGACCAAGACTTTAGCCAAAGCGCTCTGCGCGCCACAATTGCAAACCCTGAATTTTTCGCCGCTAATCTAGCTAATTGCAAAGCGGCATCTAAAATAAAAGAGTTAGCCAACTTAAGTGCATGAACTCTGTCCATAACCTCCTCATATGGAGTCTCTCTACTGAGCGACTTTTCTAGTTCCTCGAACCAGAACCACGCTGCTGTAGTGACAGGAACAATGCACGAAATGGGTTGTAGAAGGTAACCTTGCTGTACAAAAATCTTTTTAAGCAAACCTTCCAATTTTTTATCCATAGGATCTTTGAAAGCACAACTATCCTCGATAGGAATAGTAGTGCGCTTGTTTAGAGTAGAAACCGCCCCCTCGACCTTAGGGACTGTCTGCCATAAGTCCTTTCTGGGGTCGACCATAGGAAATAATTTCTTAAATATAGGGGGGGGAACAAAAGGTATGCCGGGCTTCTCCCACTCCTTATTCACTATGTCCGCCACCCGCTTGGGTATAGGAAAAGCGTCGGGGTGCACCGGAACCTCTAGAAACTTGTCCATCTTGCATAATTTCTCTGGAATGACCAAGTTGTCACAATCATCCAGAGTAGATAATACCTCCTTAAGCAGTGCGCGGAGATGTTCTAATTTAAATTTAAATATCACAATATCAGGTTCAGCTTGTTGAGAAATTTTTCCTGAATCTGAAATTTCCCCATCTGATAAACCCTCCCTCATGGCCACTTCAGATTGGTGTGAGGGTATGACAGAACAATTATCATCAGCGCCCTCCTGCTCTTCAGTGTTTAAAACAGAGCAATCGCGCTTTCTCTGATATGCAGGCATTTTGGATAAAATATTTGCTATGGAGTTATCCATTACAGCCGTCAATTGTTGCATGGTAATAAGCATTGGCGTGCTAGATGTACTAGGGGCCTCCTGCGTGGGCAAAACTGGTGTAGACACAGTAGGAGATGATGTAGTATCATGTCTACTCCCCTCATCTGAGGAATCATCTTGGGCAATTTCATTATCTGTGGCAGTACTGTCCTTACTTTGTTTGGACGCTATGGCACAATTATCACACAAATTTAAATGGGGAGACACATTGGCTTTCATACATATAGAACATAGCTTATCCGAAGGCACAGACATGTTAAACAGGCTTAAACTTGTCAATAAAGCACAAAAAACGTTTTAAAACAAAACCGTTACTGTCTCTTTAAATTTTAAACAGAAACACTTTATTACTGAATATGTGAAAAAGTATGAAGGAATTGTTCAAAAATTACCAAAATTTCACCACAGTGTCTTAAAGCATTAAGAGTATTGCACACCAAATTTCAGAGCTTTAACCCTTAAAATAACGGAACCGGAGCCGTTTACAAATTTAACCCCTATACAGTCCCAGCTACAGCTTTTGCTGTGACCTAACCAAGCCCAGAGGGGAATACGATACCAAATGACGCCTTCTAGAAACTTTTCCAGCTATTTTCAGGTCCTCACACATGCATCTGCATGTCTTGCTCTCAAAAACAACTGCACAGTAATGGCGCGAAAATGAGGCTCAGCCTACAACTGGGAAGGCCCTCCCTGACTGGAAAAGGTGTCTAATATAGTGCCTGCCGTTAAAAAACGCTCCCCAAGCTTATAAATGTGAAATATCAGCATAAACATGTATAAAATGTCCAAATAAAGCAATCGATTTAGCCCATAAAAGTGTCTACCAGTTTTATAGCCCATATTAAGCCCTTTATTCTGTTTGAGACTAAGAAAATGGCTTACCGGTCCCCATGAGGGGAAATGACAGCCTTCCAGCATTACACAGTCTTGTTAGAAATATGGCTAGTCATACCTTAAGCAGAAAAGTCTGCTAACTGTTTCCCCCAACTGAAGTTACTTCATCTCAACAGTCCTATGTGGAAACAGCAATCGATTTTAGTTACTGTCTGCTAAAATCATCTTCCTCTCACAAACAGAAATCTTCATCTTTTTCTGTTTCAGAGTAAATAGTACATACCAGCACTATTTTAAAATAACAAACACTTGATAGAAGAATAAAAAACTACATTTAAACACCAAAAACTCTTAACCATCTCCGTGGAGATGTTGCCTGTGCAACGGCAAAGAGAATGACTGGAGTGGGCGGGGCCTAGGAGGGACTATATGGCCAGCTTTGCTGGGACTCTTTGCCATTTCCTGTTGGGGAAGAGATATTCCCACAAGTAAGGATGACGCCGTGGACCGGACACACCAATGTTGGAGAAACAGCAGTTATGAAGCAGCGGTCTAATAGCCTTCTGAATCGCATCAGCAATATAATTTTTCATATCAACAGGGATATCATGTACTTTAGATGTTGAAGGAACAAAAGATACTGTACTGGCACTAATAGAAACCTTTTCTGCATTCAAAAGCTTATCATGACAACTGTTACATACTACAGTTGGAGATATAATCTCCACTAGCTTACAACAGATACTCTTAGCTTTGGTAGAACTGTGTTCAGGCAGCATGGTTCCTACAGCGACTTCTGAGACAGGATCAGATTGAGACATCTTGTAAAATGTAAAAAAGAAAAAATAACATTAAACAAAAATATCTTATTTCCACATATAGCAGTTTCAGGAATGGGAAAAAATGCAAATGCTAAAATTGACAAAAAAGCAAATAGCATAGTCCTCTGAGCATAAAGAAGGCAAGGAGCATATTGGAAGTGGGGTAAAATATAAATATTTTTTTTGGAAATGACGGAACTCACGTCATAACAAACGCAATTTCGCGCCAAACAACCTTGCGTCAACTAAGACGCAGGAAATTGCAAACTTGCCTCTTGACAGACGCACATTCACGCCCAAAAATTTCTCACACCAAGAATAACGCAATAAATAACAGCATTTTGCACCCTCGCGAGCCTAATATGACCGCAAGATTTTTAAAGAAAAACAAGTCAAATTGAAAAAAGACTATACCCCAGGTAAGACAAACTTTCTAAACATGATTCCCAGAACGAAACTGATGGACTGCAAAGGGAAATACACATAGACCTGACTCATGGCAAATATAAGTAAAATACATATATTTAAAACTTTATATTAATACATAAAGCGCCAAACCATAGCTGAGAGTGTCTTAAAATAATGATACATACTTACCGAAAGACACCCATCCACATATAGCAGATAGCCAAACCAGTACTGAAAGCTATCAGCAGAGGTAATGGTATATAAGAGTATATCGTCGATCTGAAAAGGGAGGTAGGAGATGAATCCCTACAACCGATAACAGAGAACCCTTGAAAAGATTTCCCACGAGGAAAACCATAACATCAAACAGGTGATACTCTCTTCACATCCCTCTGACAAACACTGTACTCTGAAAGGAATTGGGCTTCAGAATGTTTAGAAGCGCTTATCACAGAAGAATTTAGAAAACATCAAGCAGAAACTTACTTCACCACCTCCATAGCAGGCAAAGTTTGTAAAACTGAATTGTGGGTGTGGTGAGGGGTGTATTTATAGGCATTTTGAGATTTGGGAAACTTTGCCTGGTAGAATTGTATATCCCATAGGTCACTAGCTCATGGACTCTTGCCAATTACATGAAAGAAAAAACTTAAGCTACCCATTGCCCCTAAAGGGGCATTTGTATGAGCATTGTCCTTAAAAGGCCACTCAGCTCTTTTACTGCCCATCCCTAATCTTAAAAAAAAAACAAAAAAAAAACAACAAAAAAAAACTAACACTAACACCAGCAAATCTACTCACAGTTCCTGAAGTCCGGACATCTATCTTCCTCCAGGTGGTGACATCATGTTCAAATCAGCCAATAGGTTTTCTGTAGCTCTCATCCTATTGGCTGATTTGAAAATGTCAGCCTATAAGAATACAAGGTATCCCATTTTTAAACGGCTACCTTGCATTCAAGCTTCAGTGTACCGCGGTGATCGTATGAAGATGATCCTCCACGCTGGATGTCCGCGCCGCCAGCAAAGATGCTCCTCGCCTCCACAGCTCTGCGCAACCAGGATGAAGATAGAAGATGCCCCCGCCTGGATGAAGATTTCCCGCTGCCTAGATGAAGATGGATGTCTGGACTTCAGGAACCGTGAGTAGATTTCCAGGGGTTAGTGTTTGGTTTTAAGATAAGGGCAGTAAAAGAGCTTAGGCTTTTTTTAGACTTAGGTTTTTTATTTTGGGGGATTGGTTGAGTGGGGGGGTTTACTGCTGGCGAGACTTTGTCATTTTTTGTAGGTAAAAGAGCCGTTTAACTTAGGGCAATGCCCTACAAAAGGCCCTTTTAAGGGGGCGTGTCCGGGCAGCAATGGCGCTCAGTTGCATTTTCAGAAGCTCCAGTCTAAACAGCTAAATACCTTTGATTTATGCCAGAATCTGACAAATTCTCCTCAGAATAGTTAAGAGTTGCACTTTTGCTAATACCTAGAGATAAGTTACACGCTTTATCTACAAACTCATCCATGAATTCTGAGACCTGAACCAGACCGTCGAGGCCTTAGACTGTGGCCTATTCAAGAAACCTCGACCCCCCCCCCCCCCCCCCCCCCGGTATAGCAGTAATTTAACGACTGCTCCACTCACCTATACTCACTATGGAGGATACTTATATAGCTCTAAGATCTTTGTTACAGGACTTCGACCTCATGGGGTATGTAAATCAATCACCAAATGTGAAGACACACAATAAGCTGAATCTCCAAATGAGCAGTTTGAAACTCCCCGATACTAAAGTGGGGTACAGCGGAACACGTAGAGTCATTAAACACAGTCCGAGATGGAGCTGACAGAACCCAGCAAAATGTGGTAGCCATGGGAGATTGGAGGTTCATGGACATAGTACCGGAGATACATCAAACAATCTCACCCATATCAGATGCCAGGAGGGATGCAGCTGACCCTCCAGGTGGTAGCAAAAGCTCAGCAGCCTTTACCAGAAGTACGGTGAATGATCTGCAGTACACAGCAGCGGAGATTGTAACATACTCAATTGCCCCACAAAACAAAGGACCTGGAGTTGATGGGATCGTCACCAATCAGGCCCAGCTGAATCTTAATTGAACCCCAGCTTACAAATGGAGAAAATGAAACCCAGCACTCTCCATTCACTTTAGAGCCATCGGAACCGTGGCAGACAAAATCTTCACAGCAAAAGTGGGCAGCTAAAGGCCCGGAACGTATCATATTGGATGCTCATCTGGGACTACTAACGAATTGGAAAACAGGTGTGGGTTAACCTGCACAAAGCCGTTTAGTAGCTAGTCACCATTAACTTGCAGTAGTGGAGACTTATATATTATTGAAATTACAGAGACGTAGCCACTTATGAGAACTTTACAGTTTGACATACTAGGTTGAGTATGGACCTCTGAGTTACTGTGTTTCAAGCCATAGCTTTTTATACTTCTTTTAATCATATTGCTAACTGCTGTACTTTTTGTGAGAATCCTATTGGCTACCTGTCATGTCCTGAGGGTTTGTATTTATACTTTGATCAAGAGGTTATTTAAGCATATTAGTAGTAACATCCAGTAAATCCCAAGTACTTTCAGAGTTTTAGATCATTGTACTCATTATGCTGCCCTTCATAAATAGTTAAAGCACTGGACATATTGTTAGACCCTAAATACCCAGACTAATGTCATAACCATCTTGCTAAGATAGGATACAAGCATCATACTGACCAGAGGTGTCAATGCAAAATAAATTTCAACTTGCCTCACTCCCACCAGCTATAGGGTTAATTTAGCCGTTCCACATAAAGCATATAAAAGTGAGTACAAAATACCTTGACTGGGCTTTTATATATTTATGTACACCCTTAGAGAGTTCTCTAACATTACACGTGGTGCATCTTAGTTAGAATACTCAGTTCAATAACAATCCCTGTTATATCTATGTTGCAATGAGCTAGTTTTCATTACTTTACCATAATTACCTCCAGATATCATGTCACGTTTAGAACTTACTTGCTTTATCCTTACTTCATAATACTTATTGCATATTTTTATGTGTTATCAGTTGCTATATTCCTTGTAACTAGTATATTCTTCATATATTATATCAGAAATGCTAATTAGCATAATTATATTATATCAGTTGCTAATTTTTCTATACCCACGCTAAGGTCCATAAGTGACCTTTACAAAAGCTAGTTTCCCTTGCCATTACACCATAGGATTAGTCAGGTTTAAGAATGACCTTCCAAGCCATGTTGGGAATGTTGACTAATATATAAAAATGAGGATTCATTCTTATGTGACCAACTTTATTTCTGACGCATATGTAAGATGTGATTCATGAAGCTACTTCATTTTGTGTGTTTTTCTTTAACATTTATGTGTTTACTATGTTTAATATTTTTATGGTCTAAAAAAGTGATATATATACTGTATGTATATATATATATATATATATATATATATATATATATATATATATATATACTTACAACTACTGTATTACATCCGATATCTTTGATTGTAATGTCTAAAAACCTCAATAAAAGATAATTTAAAAAAAAAGGCCCTTTTAAGGGCTATTGGTAGTTTATTGTTAGGTTAGGGGGTGTTTTTATTTTGGGGGGGCTTTTTTTTGTATAGGGCTATTGAATTAGGTGTAATTTTTTATTATTTTGGATAATTTCGTTTATTATTTTTTGCAATCTTAGATTTTTTTTATTTTTCGTAATTTTAGTGTTTATTATTTTTTGTAATGTTAGTTTTTTTTTTTCTGTAGTGTTAGGATTATTTTTCATTTATTTAAAATAGTAATGTTAGTTTAATTTATAGTTTAAACTTAGATTTATTTTATTTGACAGGTTTTTATTTTTTTTAAAGATAGATATATTGTAAGTTTAATTTAAAATTAGGGGGTGTTAGGTTTAGGGGTTAATAGTTTAATTTAGTGTGCTGCAATGTGGGGGGCCGGCAGTTTAGGGATTAATAGGTTTAGTTCATTAGTACCAATGTGGGGGGCCGGCAGTTTAGGGGTTTATTAGTACTGATGTGGGAGCCGGCGGTTTAGGGGTTAATTATTTTATTTAGTGTCGGCAATGTCGGGCGGTGGTTTGGGGTTTATCATTTTATTTAGTGTTGGGGGCGGCGGATTAGGGGTGGTTAGACTAGGGGTTTATGTTAGGGTGTTAGGTTTAAAAATAACTTTATTTTCCCCATAGACATCAATGGGGTTGAGTTACGGCGATCTCCATTCTGCGATCGCAGGTGTTAGTTTTTTTCTAAACTTAGCCCTTGGCTTTTGTGTGGTATGGAGCTAATCGCACCATAACGCACAGCACAAGGAGGTTTTTTTGTAACTTTTAATTGCAGCGCTATGGAAAGTGCGATAACGCAAATTTTTTTGCATTCTTTACGCTCCCGGTTTAGCGCACAACTTATACTCTAGGTGTTTATTAATAAAACTGTGATAATTATGCAAAACTGGGGAATGGGTAATAAACGGATTATACATTTTATTAAAACAATAAAAATTATATTGTAGACTGTCCCTTTAAGGAAGCAGAAACCCTCTAACATAAGTGCTTATATAAGAACACTTCAAACAAAGCCATAAGCAATAAAAAGTTACATTTTTTGTCATGTTTGTTGAATAGATGCTGCTATTCAAGTGCTGAAACCCAGAAAAACATTTGAGCATTTCAATTTCAAATATAAGGCATTTTTACAATATGCTTTCATTTGCAAAGCTACGTACAAGTTATGTGATCATTTTTCTTGTGCATACAGCTTTCCTAACATACACAGGTAAGCCACGTGCACTTGCATAAAATACTGACACATGCTCAGAGTCCGATGTGACTAGTGGAACACAAAAAAATGCATGTGCACGTGGCTTACCTGTGTATGCTGAGGAGCCTCATGCACAAGTAAAATTATAACAGAACTTTTCTCATAAACATTTTTTGCAACCAAAAATATATTGAAATATTATTGTATTCAAATTTTAAATATAGTGTCAATAGTTAAAAATAAGCTAAATATTCATGTCTGTCAATATTTGCAACCAGTTAATAAAAGGAGAGTATCTCACCAAAAATATCTCAATGGCTCCCAGGATATACATTGCGGTGGCAAAGGTTGTTCCCAGGTAGAAGCATAGACCAACAGCTCCTCCAAACTCTGGTCCGAGAGCACGGGAAATCATAAAGTATGAACCACCCGCTGGCATAGAGAAAGAAAGTGTGAGGAGGCAATAATGTAGTAAAAAAAAGAGGTACGATATCAATGAAGATAAATATTGTGGACAGGGAGAAAAGATTGAAGGAGATGAAAAAAGAAAATAAATAGAGTGAAAATGTTTGATAGAATAAACATTACAATGAGACAACATGCTAAAGCTGCGTTCACAGATTCTTAAAGGGACACTAAACCCAATTTTTTTTTCTTTCAGGATTCAGATAGAGCATGCAATTTTAAGCAACTTTCTAATTCACTCCTATTATGAATTTTTCTTTGTTCTCTTGCTATCTTTATTTGAAAAGGAAGGCATCTTAGCTAAGGTGCCAGACAATTTTTGGTTCAGACCCTGGACAGCACTTGTTTAATGGTGGATGCATTTACCTACCAACCAGCAAGAACAATCCAGGTTGTGAACCAAAAATGGGCCGGCTTCTAAACTTACATTCTTGCTTTTCAAATAAAGATATTAAAAGAATGAAGACAAATTGATAATATGAGTAAATTAGAAAGTTGCTTAAAATTGCATGCTCTATCTGAATCATGAAAGAAATAATTTGAGGTGTGTCCCTTTAAAAAGAGCCCTATGACCCTTCTTTATAAGCAATTGTCTAAGCCCTGAAAACAAGCAGATTTGTAAGTTGGACATTTATAGTTATTCTAGTTTGATAGTAGTATTTTGTTTGAATTTTTCGCCTTAATTATAGGAAATTATCTAATGGACATTAATACCAGGAGATACTGGAATATGTGTAAACTATGGACATTAATCTGAGGAGATTAGTGCCAACTCTTTCGGAGTTTCACGACTCTGGGGGCTTGGTACTCCGTAGTGCCCATTCAACCAAGTGAAGAGTTAAACTATATGAGAATTTGCACTAGGATATAATATTGTTAGCAACACTTTGTTTACTTATGTTTTGATGTACCTAAAGATGTTATTTAACTGGAAAATAATAAAAATTATTTCAACTAAAAAGAGCCCTATGTGTTTAACACCTGCAAAGTGGTTAAAAGGACATAAAACATTCATGACATATATATGAAAATAAGTGTTCATGTTTCTTCCATTAACCCCTTCAATTACACAGTGGTGCGGCGCCAGCCAAACTCCCCCCATTAGGACACATTAAATGTGAGTGATTTATACATGCTTAAAAAAATATTTAAAATGTCTTCCCTTTATTTCTCATACTTTTTTCCCCAACACTGTTCCAACACAAGTATCTTTTATTTAAAGAGTAAAATGGTACCAGTATTCTGGCACTTTAAACCCAAAGTTAAAGGGACACTAAAGTCAAAATTAAACAATCCCGATTCAGATAGAACATGCACTTCAAAAAAACTTTTCAAATCAGTTCCATTATCAAAATCTGCACAATCTTTTAATCTCCACACTTTCTAAGGTAACAGCTCCTACTTAGCATGTGCAAGAATATGCAGTAGATAAGTTTATGTACTTTGTAATTGGATGGTGGCTGTCACATGATATATGGGGAAAGAAAATGGAACTAACTGAAATTCCTAAGTAAAAAAAAAATATCTACTACTCATTTTAAATTCAAAATAAGTGCTATTAAAGGACCAGTCAACACAGTAGATTTGCATAATCATCAAATGCAAGATAACAAGACAATGCAATAGCACTTAGTTTGAAGTTCAAAAGAATAGTAGATTTTTTTTTATACAATTTTAAAAGTTGTGTCTATTTCCACTCTCCCTACACCATGTGACAGCCATCAGCCAATCACAAATGCATATATGTACCATGTGACAGCCATCAGCCAATCACAAATTCATATAAGCTTATTCTGTGAATTCTTGCACATGCTCAGTAGGATCTGGTTACTCAAAAAGTTTAAATATAAAAAGAGTGTGGAAGTAAATTGGAAAGTTGTTTAAAATTACATGGTCTATCTGAATAATGAAAGTTTAATTTTGACTTGAGTGTCCCTTTAAGCAGCTGGTTTTGTAATAGTAATGAAACCTCTGGCAAAGTGGATAGGGTTGGCAATCTATAAACAGACCAAAAAAACAAACAAACCCAGATATAAGACAGATAAAAACAAACAAATGTTCTAAATTGAGATCTTTTTTTCTAACAGAATCATGCAAGTTCATATAGCTCAGATAGTGATGGTTAGAGAGTTTGGAGACTTCTTAGGACCAATAATTAACTGGGACAAGCCCTCTAGGTGTCTGACACACATTACTAATCATGAACATATGTTTGCAGCTACCAGTTATCAACTATTTATAATACACTATATTATGCTGACCAACACTGTGTTAATTGCCTCAGAGGGTGAGAAAAAACCCTATGAAAAAGTCATGTTATGGTGTAGCACTTATACAAAGAGTAGATAATTTGTTTATTGTGGTTGCAAATTGCACTACATAAAGCATTTGCATATGTTTAAACACTTATATAAAGTAAATACCTTAAACTATTCTTTTTTAAGTTCTAGATTTTCAGGTAACAGCCTTTGCTTTGCTAGATTACGAGTTACACGCAAGGGAAAAGGGGTTTATCGCACCTGTTAAAAGTTGAAAGTAAGCGCGATTGCTTGAGCGCAATTTAAGTTAATGCGTGTCGGGATAGCGCATCATCAGAGCGCTGGTTAACTGTTTTGTGAAACAAAAAAGTGTCACAAAAACCATCAAAATACATTACACAGTAGTTACACTCATAACACCATCAAATAAAAATATAGCAAAAAAACGTTATAAGGGCTTAAAGGGACATTAAACACTAAACAAATGCTAGATAGAATGATGCTGTCAAAGAAGATTAGTCTGAGAATATAACATGTAGATGTATTTTTCAAAGTTTCATTAACTGTTTAAATATTGATAAAATAAGTGTAAAGTTTTAGTGTCTATATAGGTTACCTTCTCTGCTGTGGCTATTTAGGGACAGTTATAAATAGGTCACTAGAGTGTGCATCCAATGGCTGTGAGAAATATAACAGTGTTCTGCAATACCATTTCTAACAGGAATTGAAAAGCTCACAATTTCAGAATGGAATTACAGGAAAAGGGGACAAAATAAATAATTAAAGTATATTGCAGAGGTTTTTTATATATACAATTTAGCCTTATATATTAACATCTCAAAGTGTTTAATGTCCCTTTAATGATATGATATCTCAGGTGTTAGAAAAAAAGCCATGCAAAGGGCTTTAAAGTGATATGAAACCCACATTTTTTTCTTTTGTGATTCAGATAGAGTATGCAATTATAAGCAACTTTCTAATTTACTCCTATTATCAATTTTTCTTCGTTCTCTTGGTATTTTTATTTGAAAATGCAAGAATGTAAGCTTAGGAGCTGCCCTTGGTGGCTACATTTAGAAACCAATCAGTAAGCTCTACCCAGGTGCTGAACCAAAAAATGGGCCGGTTTCTAAGCTTACATTCTAGCTTTTTCAAACAAAGAGAACAAAGAAAAATTGATAATGGGAGTAAATTGGAAAGTTGCTTAAAACAGCATGATCTATCTGAGTCATGAAAGTTTAATTTTGACTAGACTATCCCTTTAGCATAGAGATACATACATATACATGTGTGTATATGTATTTGTATGTGTATATATGTATTTACAGACCTATATACACATATAAACACATAAATACATATGTATACATATACAGACATATACATACTGTAAGTGCATTGGAGCCCTTTGCATTCAAGTAGATGAAAACATATAAAAGCATATTTATCCAAAATTCATATTTAATAAAGTGGTATACTGTGTATTTACTGTAAATATTTCACATTCCAATGTTCTGCACATAGCAGAATATGTTCTATGTATTTATAAATAATATGTCCTATGTATTTATAAATAGCTATTCCTATATATATTTGTATATATCTATACTTCTATATAATCATATATCTATATATATAGGTATAGCTATATATTTGTGCAAAAAATATTGATATATATGTTTTTGGATGTGAAGTGTACCATAATATGTGAATAAAGTGGTAACATCCTTATTGAAGAAATCAGTTAGCCTACTTTTGAATATGTGATTGTGCTTGCACTCGAGTAGGGTGTTTTTTGCACAATTGACTTCTATGGGGGAATAAGTTATCACACACACAATATT
>NC_069500.1:505533876-505551376 GCF_027579735.1 Bombina bombina
AAATATATATATAGATAGACCCTGGCTCCCATAACCCAGTTTTGGTAGGAGCGGACATAAGAGTGGGGTTACAGTGTGTTGCAAAGAAGAGGCGCCAACATATTATATACATTATATAAGGCTGACAAATAAAAGCCTCCTTGGATTACTAAATTGGGATCCCTAAGAGACAATCTAAGGCTGCTGCAATTTCAATATTAACTTTTAAAGAAAACATAATTTAAGTCCCAACAGAGTACACCACAGACTGCACAAGCCTGGAGGATCCAATCAGGTTGCTTAACCAACAAAACCCTGGCTCAAAGGAAACTGCCGTATATAAATAAGTACTGCATAAGGACCATGACTGTTTGGTTACTACACTGTTTCCCATAACCCTAATCAGGGTAGGAGAACAGAGTGGAGAACTCTGACTTCATAATATTTGACAAACAGAATTATTGCAATCTGCTTCTGGCTAACCTCCTACTAATACTGATACATGCTTATAGCTATTTCTTGTTTTATTAGGTATATGACCAGCTAAGACTACTGGAGAAATACTAAATGTAAAAAGCAGGTCATGATTCTATATGTGAGGTGACAGTGTACTCAGTGGTTGTAAAAAGATGCTCCCAAGACCCTGATGCAGGATAGGAGCAATCACTTCCCCACAGATTGTATAGTGCAGCAGAGTTTGGAATTGTATTACTAATTAGAACTACTAATTTCTGATATACTAACCTTTATTTGAGTGTTGTATTTTGCCTACTTTTACTCTTTGTTTCTTTGCTTTTTACTATACAGAATAGTATTATACTGTGGATAGCGAGTGAGTCGGTCCTGATTAGACAGACTAAAGTCAAGTAGTTGAATTTAAATGTATTTAATTGGTGTTCAACTACATTAATACACTAATTTTATGGAGGGTACGTGGCCATAAAACACAATCACTTTTTATTTATTTTTTTTCTCTCACGCCTGTGTTCCCTTTTTTTTTTTGTGTCACTATTTTAGGTACTGCAAAATGTAACTTCACAATGAGCCTTAATACACTTCACTACACATACAGTACAGATTACACTAAGATTCCATTCACTCGTTTGGCACCTTAAACTAAATCCTTAGCCACTAATACTGATTCCTTTTCCGAACAGAATAAACGCTTACCTCTTAACTGGGAACTAACAGAAGTAATCACACAAATCTCAAATCTAATCACTCCACAATTAGAGAGTCTTAAACATGAAATTAAAACTGATATTAACAATTTAACTACTGAAGTAAGACAATTTGCTTCCAGGATCACCGAGGTAGAGACCAGAGTATCAGAATTAGAAGATAGAACAAATATAATAGAACAAGATAGTCTATCCTATGATAAAAAGTTATCCACAGCCTTGCTGAGGTTGGAGGATCTTGAAAATCGCTTACGGCGGAATAATCTTCGTATCATAGGATTGCCTGAAATGCCTGAATATCAGGATCTTTTTGAATTTGCTGCAGTAAAACTTCCACAATTACTGGGGATGCAAGACATAGGCGCCCCAATACAAATAGAAAGAATACATAGAGTTGGCAGTCAATGAACAAATTTGAACGGTATTACTAGACTCAGACCAATAGTCATGAAATTTCAAGATAAATTAGCATATCTCACCTATTAAAGGAAAACATAATCACTTATGAGTGGCCAAAACAAAATCCTTCTATTTCAGGATTTCTCTGCGGAGACTTCCTTAAAAAGGAAAGAAATGTCCCCTTTTTGTACAAAATTAATGAAAAGGAACCTTAATGTCAGACTGCTCTACCCAGCAAATTTATTCATCCATATGAATGGAGAAAATAAAATCTATTAAAAAAAGTACATTTAAACATAGCAAATATATCATGCATGTTGTGATAAATGCTATGTTATGTATTTTGCATTAGATGTTATATGAATACCAAGTCTTTAGCAAGTGTTTTTAGCATTGTTTTTTGGGGGTTTTTTTGCTCCTGGTGCCGCCCTCTCCACTCCACACCCCTGACTATAGATAAGATGTCTCATTGTATTAGACTCGTTATATTGTATTATGGAGTCATTTAAGATATTATCCTGGAACGTGGGGGGGATAACGTCTCCTATTAAAAGGAAGGCTATAATTAAAACCGTAGGGGCTAATAAACCAGATATCGCTCTGTTACAAGAGACACACCTACAACTCTTAGAATCAAATAAACTTAAAACTAAATGGGTTGGAGAGGTAAATGCTGCACCAAGCCAGTCAAGAAAGAATGGGGTATTGATTTTAATAAATAAACATTTATCATATAAAATTATTGATCATAGAATGGATCCGGAAGGTAGATTTAAATTATTAATATTAAAATAAACACAGCAGTATTTACCTTCTGTAATGTATATGTGCCCAATAAGATAGATAAAAAGTTCTGGGATGACCTGGCCTTAAAATTAATTATCGGTGGCAACATGAACCTCACATTTATGCCCAATTTAGACAAAATGTCTAAAAAAAAAAAAAAAGTGTAAGTATGTCCCGAAAGTGCGGATTCTTAATAATTTTTGTAATAAAGTTGGGGTGAAGGATATTTGGCGTATCCCAAACCCAGATCTTAAAGCTTATACCTGTGTTTCTAAGACCCATCAATCCTTGTCAAGGATTGATATGTTTCTAGTTGCAGAACGTTTGCTTGGATTAAAAACAAAAGCAGAGATTGAAGGGATTATACTGTCTAGAATAGAATATCTCTAGAATTTAAACTTAAAGATATCCAAATAAACCCCACTAATGGGTTTTTTCTTCCCTTAATATTTAATTCAGAATAATAAATTCCAGAAATGGTTAAATCTTAAATGGAACGAATTTATACAATTTAATAGCACATACTTAGAGAAAATAGAAACTTTGTGGGAGGCTGGGAAGGCTGTGTTGCGGGGATAGATTAAATCCTATTTATGTAAGTTGAAAAAAAAAAGTAAAACAGATGGAAATTCAATTATCTCACAGCGTGAAAAACAGTTATAATGCATATATTACCAATCCTACGAGAGAATTTTGGGATAAATATATCAACCTTAAAGCGCAAAGTGATCTAATACTAAAACAAAAATGTGCACAGGAAGATATATGTTTAAGATCTCTATATGGGGGATTTAGGGGTAGAGCGGCTACATTTTTGGCAAGAATAATAAAACATAGAACTAGTAATCATATCCCAGCAGTTAAAATTGATCAGAAAAGGGCAACAACCAACTCAGAGATACAGAAGGTTTTCTTTGAGTTCTTCCAGAATCTGTATAAGGCCGAGGATCCAGATGAAACACAAAAACTCAGATTCTGGAACAACTTAAGGATACCAAAGATTCCCCCAGAAGTAATGGCACAAATAAATCTCCCAATTACACGGGAGGAGATTTTAGACGGGATTATGCATGCAAAGCTAAACAAGGCCCCGGGCCCAGATTTACTGCTTGTTGAATTTTATCGAATATTACAAGAACAAATTATACCCACACTTCATAAACTATACAATTACTATTATGCAACAGGCTCCACGAGCTCTAGGTATTTCTCAGCTTCAAATATTACCTTAATATTAAAAAAGGATAAGAATGCAGAAGATCCGGCATCATACAGGCCTATATCTCTTCTCAATTTTGACTATAAAATTACTCACCTCTATAATCGCTAAGAGATTAGCCCCATATTTATCTGATATAATTCATGTAGATCAATCAGGCTTTATGCCTGGATGGAACCCCGTCAAAAATATTCGAAAAGCTATGATTGTAATGGACTATTACTGGAATAGGTATGAAGCAGATCAACAAAAAATCAAAAAGGCCGCAATATTAACGTTAGATGCAGAAAAAGCTTGACTATATCAGTTGGGACCATCTTTTCAATACAAATACATAAATTTGGATTATCAGGTAATATTAATAATTTTATTCGGTTAATTTACAATAACCCCCACTCTGCCATTATTGTTAATGGGGAGGTTTCCGAAACCTTGGTATTGCATAGAGGAACTAGGCAAGGATGCCCACTATACCCACTCCTTTTCATTATGGCGTTAGAACCACTTGCAATTATGTTGCAACATCACCTGGAGGGCATAGGTAACCAGCATATTACCCTTTCATTATATGCAGATGATCTGCTTCTGTTTTTAGGTAATGTAGAATTAGATCTAGATAAATTGCACTGTGATACACAAGTGTTTGGATCATTTGCTGGATATAAAATTAATTTAGGAAAATCAGAACTCCTCCGGCTAGGTAAATCACCTAGTTGCTCTGCTAAGCATCCGTTTAAGGAAGTTAATCAATTTAAATACTTAGGTATAATACTGTCAATGAATCCTGATGAATGGTATATGTTAAATTTCCTCAGCTTTTTTACGCAATGCAAAAAGAAATTATCTGACTGGAGAAATCTACCAATTTCTCTAGTAGCCCGAAGTAACCTAATTAAAACAATCTTATTTCCATCCAAACCCTGCCCATCCCCACACCCAAAAACTTCACTAATTCATTACAATCCAAACTATTAGCATATGTATGGGAAAACAGGCCAGCAAGGATCAATAAACAACTAATGTGCATGCCAACTAAAAGAGGTGGATTAGGGGTTCCTGATTTGGAAAAGTACCGTATGGGTATATTCTTGCAGAGGATCATTGATTGGTACACGAACTTTACATCTAAGGCCTGGGTGGCACTGGAGCACGATATTGCAAATAAATCACACCTGGGGTCTCTCTGCTGGCTACCGCCAAAACAGACCTCCTTAGAACACCATTCTAACTCTATCATAGCAGAGACATTCCGGGTCTGGAACCATATTCTAATATCATACCCAAATATATCCTCAAGAACCTCCCCGCTAACACCCCTTACAAATAATATAGACTTCATACCGGGGCTGAATTTCCCCAGCAAAACCCTATCTAACAAGAGAAAAACCTTAGCGGCATTTCAGTTAGGTAATGAACATAAATTTTATAACCTAGAAGAGGTAGCGACAGAGGGAATTGACCTCTCAAAAAATTGGTTACTACTACGCCAATGCCAATCATATATAACTAAACACCCCGATCGAAGGAACTTGGTGAGGCCCATGACGGCATTTGAATCGTTATGTAGAACAGACACCCCACATAAAAAGACATTAGCTATTACTCATGCACTGTTACAAATTCCACCTCACGGCTACACCCCGTATTACATAGACAGGTGGAATACAGAACTGAGCCTAGACATGACACCAAGAGAGGTCTCAGAGATTTTCACGAACGTAACCAAGGTCTCCTCCTCCAGCCGACTAATTGAGCTAAATTTAAAGATAATCCAAAGATGGTACTACACACCGGCTAGGATACATAAACTTTATAGGACGGCAAGTGACACATGCTGGAGGTGCGAAAATGGCAGGGGGAACATGGCTCACATCTGGTGGGATTGTACTATGTTAAAGGAAGTGTGGGAAAAAGTGGCAAGGGAGACTTCAGAAATGGTGGGGGTCACGATTCCACCAGATCCTCGCATCTGGCTATTTAATATTATATCAAGAAAGACACAAACACAAGTGAAAAAACTAGTCTTTATGGCAAGTAATGGCATGAAGATATTACTTGCAAGGCACTGGAAACAAAAATACATCCCCACAGTAGCTGATTGGATCCATACTTTCCAACATATCTTACAGTTAGAGGAATATGCATACATTAAGTCGAGGACTGAAGTGTCATACGGCTTAATGAAGATCATGTGGGACACATATATAGCAAATAAATTTCATAATTAGCAAAAGCGAACTAAGTTGGGTTAATGCTTTATTAGGAGATTGATATAGGACCTAAGGCTCCTGACAACTGTGGCAACAGAATATTTCTAGATACCTATTGTTAGACGCATTCCACTGCATAACTGTAAAATGTAAAAGAAAATGTTAAACGGTTTGTTGCAATTTCTTTTTTGACTTCTGTAATGTACAAATTTTATTTGACAATAAAACTGTTTATTAAAAAAAAAAAAAAAAAAAAATCCAGTATAAAACTGTTTAAAAACTTAAAAAAAAAAAAAAAAAAAAAAAAAAAACAATCTTATTTCCTAAATTACTTTATCTTCTTCAGAGTTTACCAATCTTTTTACGGAGGGCAGATATAAAGGATTTCAATCGGATGTGCTCCAATTTTATATGGAAGGATAAAAGGCCACGTATTGCTTGGGACAAACTGACATCACAAAGAGGTCACCGGGATCGCATTACCAAATATTAAGTATTATAACTTTGTGAAAATTCTGAAGTTTGCAGTTAATTGGATAACAGAAAAAGAATATGTGATGTTACTAGCATGCAAAACAGAGTTAGCTGCACCATTTGACCTAAAAGCTATTTTACACTGCCCTTTATCAAAAATACCCTTAAATGTCTTGTGCATGATAGTTCTGAAAAATGTAATTAGCGCGTGGCAAAAATATTGTAATGAAATCAATGTGAACCCACATTGTACGGAATTTCTCCCAATTATAGGTAATTCAGAATTTATTGCGTGTATATATCACCCTATTTTCAAAGAATGGAAGAATAAAGGCCTAATACAGGTCAAACAACTTATTTCAGATGAAAATATCATTACATAGTTGAACTGAGAAACAAATATGATCCTGACTGGTCTTTGGGCTTGTTACATAATGGAATCAAGTTATATCAAGATGGAATATATTTCATCTTGTATTTCTATAATATAGTAAATACTCATGCAGATTCAATGCAATGGGCAGATATTCTAGCAAAATGGAGCAAGGTTTTACCTGAAATTGAGCTGCAAAATATCCAAAATAGTTTTAAACTAATATACAAATCTTGGGTTCCAACCTCATGGCAAGAATTGCAACTAAAATTAATTAATCAAATGTATATCACTGCAGCTAAACAAATGGTATAACAACAGGCTTATTGCCCTAAGTGTAATTATGGATGTCCAGATATTGTACACTACTTCTGGACATGCCCCAAGATTGTCCAGTTGTGGAAACAGATTAACTATTGGATAAACAATGTACTGGATGTAGATTTGGTTATCTTGAAGCATGGTTTTTTTCTAGCCTCCTACTCCGAAATAGGTTACAACCCCGACCTGATTAATACAATTATTTTATTGGTACGGAATCTCTTGTTAAAAAATTGGAAGGCGTGTCAGGTGCCCAAATTCAGTTATTTAAAAAAAGAATTAATTCGGCAAATTATATCAGAACAATACAATATCCAGAAACCGGAAAATAAGAGTTTGAAGTATTTTTTTCTCTAAATGGCTTAAAGTGATCCAATCCCTCCCGATGGATTCCCAAATACAATTAGTTCGGCCTTTTAATAAGACAGAATATGTTATTCTGAATATTCATGCAGGTCATTTCCCTAGAGTGTGGGCCTATTAACAACTACAATAACAGAGCCTCTGTAAGGAAAATAAGGAAATAAGAAATTTTACGGATAGAGACTTAATTTCGGGAGGATTGGGGGCGGCACGAGGAGTATTTGAGCTGGGGTTTTTTGTTTGTTTTTTTCTTTTTGATTGCTTGGAAGTCGGTCTATTTCTGTTTTTGTGTCATTATCAGTATGGCTCCTGCAGAGTAATTTAATTATTTATGTTTTATTATTTTTTTTTTCTTTTGGACAGAGTATATCTGCTAGAAATACTATAGGGTATATTTAGTAATTTGTCACGTGTATCATTACACCAACCCAAGTAGGTAATTTATTTTTCTTTTTTTCTGTTCTCTTTTTATTCTGTATGTTTATATGTTGATACGTATTTAGGTTTAAGATTATCTACACACACTCAGCCTCAGAGAATTTAGATTGTATCAGCAGGTCTCTGCGATAAGGTAACTTCCACGGAGGAGATGAGGACATCCCCACTAGATCTGCAAACCATGTCCTTCACGGCCACGATGGAGCAATCAGGATTACTGATACCCACTCCTGCTTGATGCGGGCCACCACTCGAGGAAGAAGTGGTAATGGAGGAAAAAGATATGAGTTTGAACCTCCAGGGCACTGCTAGTGCATCTATTAGATCCTCTTGGGGATCCCTCAACCTGGGTAGCTTGGTATTGAGACAGGACGCCATGAGATCTATCTCCGGCATCCCTCACTTGCTGCAAACACCTCAGGATGGAGAGACCATTCCCCTTAATGGAAGGATTGCCTGCTGAGAAAATCCACCTCCCAGTTGTCCACACCCGGAATGTGGATCGCTGAGAGCGAACAGCTGTGGGCCTACGCCCACTCCACCGAGGTTATATTGTCTGATTGGCATCTGATAAACTGGGACGAACCCAGAAGTGGCCAAGCTTTTAAGGCCTTGAAGATTCCCCGTAGTTCCAAAATATTGATCGGGAGGGAGGACTCCACAACCCCTGTGCCTTCCTGGCCCCCCAAACAGCTCCCCATATGGATAGGCTTGTGTCCGTAGTCACAATCTCCCAGGATGGTCTTAAGAAGCATGTTCCTCTGGACAGGTGATCTGGACAGAGCCACCAAGAGAGAGATTCTCTCAAGTGGCTGTCTAATACAATCTGTTGAGACAGATCTGAATGATTACCGTTCCACTACCTCAGCATGCACGGTTAAAGTTCTGAAATGGAACCTGGCAAAAGAAATGCTGTCCATCCAGGACACCATGAGACCAATCACCTCCATACACTGAGCCATAGAGGAACTCAAGGAGGTCCGGAAGGCAAGACATGCTGAAGTTAGCTTGCAACGTCTCTGGTCTGTTAGAAATATCCTCATGGATATGGATTCTATTATAGTACCCAGGAATTCCACCCTGGTACTTGATATAAGATAACTCTTTTCCAGGTTTATCTTCCATCCATGTTATCGAAGAAGACTGAGAAGGGACGAAAGGATGGTGCTTGCACCAGAATATCATCAACCACGTATGGGGCTACTGCAATACCCCGAGTTCTGGAAACAGCTAGAAGAGCCCCCAGAACCTTCATAAAGATTCTTGGAGCAGTAGCTAGGCCAAACGGAAGGGCAATGAACTGGAAGTGCTGGTCTAGGAATGCAAACCTCAGGAACTGAAAGTGTTCCCTGTGAAGGTAAAGCATCCTTCAGATCTATAGTGGTCATAAACTGGCCTTCCTGAATTAAAGGAAGGATGGACCTTATCGTCTCCATCTTGAAGGAAGGGACACTGAGAATTTTTTTTTAAGCACTTTAGGTCCAGAATTGGGCGGAAAATTCCCTCCTTCTTTGGGACCACGAAAAGGTTTGAATAGAACCTCAAACCTCTTTCTTCGATAGGCACCGGGAAAACAACTCCTAATGAGGATAGATCCCGAACGCACCCTAAAAAGGCATCACTCTGGTATTTATTCCAGGACTGAGACGGCTTCCAAGTACTCATGGGTTGCTTGGGCTTGGAGGAGGATTGTTGTTGTTGGAATTTGTCAGAACGAAAGGAACGAAAATTAGAAGATTGTCGTCCCTTAGACTTGTTCTTCTTATCTTGAGGTAGAAAGGCACCCTTGCCTCCGGTAACCGTAGAAATAATGGAGTCCAGGCCTGGACCAAATAAAATCTTTCCCTTGAAGGGAAGAGAAAGGAGTCTGGACTTAAAAGTCATATCCGCAGACCAAGACTTCAACCAGAGTGCCCGGCGGGCTAGGACCGCAAAGCTAGAGGCCTTTACATTTAGGCGAAAAACTTGCATGTTTGCATCACAGATAAAAGTATTAGCAATTCTCAGAGCTTTAATTCTCTCTTGAATATCCTCGAGGGGAGACTCCACCTCAATGAGATCCGACAAAGAGTCTCACCAGTAGGTAGCCGCTTCGGCAACCGCAGCCGCCAGTTGAAACAAAAATCCTGTATGTTAAAACATCTTTCTCAGAAAGGTTTCCATTTTTCTATCCATCAGCTCTCTGAACGAATAACTATCCTCAAGAGGTATAGTAGTATATTTAGCAAGTGTAGAGATAGCACTATCCACCTTAGGAATGGAGCCCCACAATTCCAGTTGAGAGTCCGGGACCGGGAACAACTTTTTAAAAGTAGACAAGGGGGAAAAGGAAGAACCAATTCTTTCCCATTAGTTCTTAATAATGTTCCCCATCTTAACCGGCACAGGAAAAGTCAAAGGAACTTTCCTGTCTTCATAAACTCTGTCTAATTTAGGTATCAAAGGTTCTTCAGGCAGCGCGGCCTCCGGAACCCTTCATGTAGACAGAACCTCCTTTAATAAAAAACGCAAGTGCTCAATTTTAAATCTAAAGGACGGTTCCTCCGCAGCAGGAGGCTTAGACGCTAAGGACTCCGACACAGAAAGTTCACCCTCTGAAGCTACAGAGGTTAACTCATCATCGGATAACTGGGACATAATAGCTAAATCCGATAAATATTTAGATGACTCAGGGTCAGGAGAGCTATGTTTAACACTTCTCTTGCGTTTGTTAGAGCGAGGTAATGCACTGAGGGCCGCAGACACCGCCGTTTGTAACTTTGCGACAAAGTCCACAGGAAGAAGGCCCCCTCTGGATGGAGGATTAGATTTGCTATGGGGAACTGCATATGGAGTGGATAATGTAGCAAGAGTAGTAATCTCACGGGACACCGAGTCGTGAGAGGTAGACGGCTCAGAGGGACTAAGAGCCAGCTTGTCTCCCTTCTTAGACTTTATAACGGTGTTAAGGCATGTGGAACATAAGTGAGTGGGCAGGAAAACCATGGCCTCCTCACAATATAAACAGGTATGATTTAGTACAGAAGGAGTACCTTCTAACATGTCAGAGTCCTCCATAGCTCAGGTTAAACCCGCAGAATGACACAAATAAAAATGTTTTTTATTATAGAAAACTGCACCTTTAGACTCACAATGGCTGGGGCACTCACCACCTTTCTAGACCCAGACAGTTAACAGAGGAAACACTCTCCTCAGGTTCAAGTCTCATCCGGAATGGAGGAAATAAACATAAACATAGAGTGCAAGACAGTACTTCCCCTGTTATTACAAGTACAGCAAGTAATAGGAGCTGTGCAACACTTTCAAAAACGAAAGTGAAACTTAAAAGTAAAACCTGTTTGTTCCAGCCAAAAACACAGTCTATCAGCCCAGGAAAAAAAATCACACAAAGCAGTAAATAATTAATACACTGATTAATTAACCCCAACTGTTCAATAAATCCCCTTCAGAGGATATTAACCCTGGATTCTATCAAGGTATAAAGGAGCCACACTGTGACCCTGTTATAGCGTTTATGTGTAAAACTTTAAATGATCTTACCTCCAGGATCCATGCTGTGGAACAGAACACAGCCTCTCAAGTGTGACAGTCTTATAGCAGCGCTACTGACATGGACTTGAGTGAGAGAAAGTAGGCAGTGAAACTCGTCAACACTGATTGCTTAGGAGCTGTTAGCAGTAGTCTGGATGGTTTTGTAGAAAAAAAACTTTCCCTGCATCTCCAGACTCTAACTTTCATCAATACTCTCACTGAGAGGTTGACATGACTACTTAAAACTCCAGTCCTATATCGAAGGGCAGATACCCTTTAACAGGACTCTACGAATCTTCTGACACTTCTCTGCCACCTCCTAACATGACAAAAGGCAAAGAATGACTGGGGTAATGTGGAAGCCTTTGGCTGGGGTGTCTTTGCTTCCTCCTGGTGGCCAGGTTTTGTATTTCCCAACAGTAAGGAATGAAGCCGTGGACTCTCCCTATCTTAGGAAGGAAATTATAGTTTTAAATACTTTGGATACAGATCGTTTGCAGTGTTATGCTAATATATATTATATGCACATATAATTTAAATTTATTTTGATGTCTCTTTACCTTTAAAATCAAAAACAAAGCAAGACAAAGAAAGTGAAGGTTGAGAGCACTAAACAGGATCAGATAAAAAGAACAGGAGGATGGAGTACTAGAAGGCCACAAAACACAAGAAGTCTTCCCTATTCCCCTCTAACCTCAAACAGAGCGAGGTTCCTGTCGTAAGACTCCTCTCCCTCTTCGCTGTGGTTCTGATACATTGATGAGTTCTTTCTGCGATCTATATCTGTATAAAAGAAGTTAATGTAAAACAAGTGTCACCAAACTGAAGACAAGAAATCCTTAAGGCATAGTCATACCTAGCAGCTTGCTGTTCTCCTCTGTTACTGAGGTTTGGCTCGGATCTGTGGAGAGAAAACACAGTAGATGAACATCTTTGTCCCCACCGGATGACCAAGAATATAGTTGTCAGAGCATATCCTTCCGCTGTACTGCAACTTTACAAAATAGCAATTATTCCCCACAGAGGTACACAGATGTAAACATTAAAGCAAGATTGACTAATCCATGGCACCTGGGTACCATGCTACCTCAAAATGTAGGCCTGCCTCTGAAATTTGTAAGCCCCATTTGACTACTGCATTTTAACCTCTTGACTGTGAAAGACAACACTTTGCCATTCCCTGCAGAGGTCAAAAATCACAAAAACAAGAATGTGCCTCCCTTTTACATGCATTGACAAAAATGTTGCTTCAGCCTTACGTATACGGTGGGTAGGACCGCTGTATACGTCAAACATGTAAAATAAGGAAGTCGACTCTGGGAGGAGTTTGAAAGGAAACGGTACGATTATTAATTTATAATTTATGTTAAAAACGTAAATGGTATTAAAAAAAAAACATAGCAATTTAACTACTGTACTATAGATGAATGTATAGCAGGCTAACAGAAATCGAAAATTGACATTCACTTTAAGTGAAGGGGGGCTCTTTTGGAGCCCAAAACTCCCCATAAGCTACAAAGAGAGAATTGACACAACAATTTGGAAAGATGGGAGCCTTCTCTTTCCAATGATTAGTCTCATACCGGCCATTAGTAAGTAATAACTACAAGCATGTAAAGAATGTATTTACTTTACAGTAGGGTAGTGGTGCCAAAGGATTCTCTATTACCCAAAAATAACACACATAAACAATGCCCCTGAAATGAAAGAGGTATTTACCCTCTTTCAAATGAGAGGTCTCATGCTCCTTTGGGTAAAAGGAAAATGCCTGTCTGCTAGTTAACTTTTACTGTGCTTCCGGGCTTTGATTGTTCAACAAACGCCTAGCATTAGCACTCCTGGGTTAAGCCGTTTTTTTAGATGTGTGCAATGTAATGAAGATTGACTAAATTAAAGGAACAGTCTAGTCAAAAGTTAACTTTAATTATTCAGATTGGGCATGCAATTTTAAACAACATTCCAATTTACTTTCACCATCAAATTTGCTTTGTTCTCTTGGTATTCTTTTTTTAAAGCTTAAGGTAGGTAGGCTTAAACTGATTTCTAAACTGCTGAAAACCGCTTCTTATCTCGGTGCATTTTGACAATTTTTAACAGTTAGACAGTACTATCATGTGTGTCATATATATAACATTGTGCTCACTCCCGTGCAGTTATTTAGCAGTCAGTACTGATTGGCTAAAATGCATGTCTGTCAAAAGCACTGAGATAAGGGGCAGTCTGCAGAGGCTTAGATACAAGGTTGCCACAGAGGTAAAAATTATATTAATATAACCGTGTTGGTTATGCAAAACTGGGGAATGGGTAATAAAGGGATTACCTATCTTTTTAAACAATAACGATTCTGGAGTAGACTGTCCTTTTAAGTTACATGCTATAACGTCAAACACTGATTCTTACTTTCATAAAGTTTAGAAAACATGTTCAGAACTATCTGGTTTTTACCACTTATTTCAGAACGTTTTAGACTTTATTTTAGTGGAAATTTTTCTGGTAATAAATAGCTTGGTTATGGTACAAAGGTTGTCAAAGCAACTTGAATTAAGGAGAGATTTTGATTTGCTAGAAAGTTTGTATTGGTAATAATGTTTACTTAAGTTCCTGTCAGTATTTATAGCAGTGTATTTAAACATAGTGCAAAACAACATAATATATATTCATTCAATCTACTATGCCTGCTTTTATTGTATTTAACCTCTGGTAGGTGTGCTTTTACACTTACATATAGTGTTGTTTGTCTGACTCTGCTACATGCTGTCTGCTACTTAACATAGAGGTTTACTTTCTCAAATAGTATTTTATTCAAATATGTCTTTCAATGTGTTTTTATAAGTGCTTAAATTTACCCTCACTTTATATCAGGAAATCCTTTACATGTGACCCTAAATGGATAACCAAACTCAACATTGTTTTCAAGAGGTGAATCCCTGAACTGCCCAGAAACAGTAACCCTAAATATCTTGTCAGTATAAAAATTAGTTGTAAATGGTTCTAAAAACATTAACTTTGTAAAAAATACTTTTTTTTTTTGTAAAATGCTTAAAGTGACATAAAACCATTTTTTTTTCTGATTCAGACAGAGCATACAATTTTGAACAAGTTTTCAATTTACTTCTCTAATTTGATTCATTTTCTTGGTATCCTTTGTTGAAAAGCATACCTAGGTAGGCTCAGGAGCAGCACTCATTCCTGTGAGCTATCTGCTGAGTGACTGCACATTTCTGCCTCTTGTCATTGACTCACCCAATAGGTTTAGCTATCTCCCAGTTGTTTAAATTTGTATGCTATGTCTGAATCATCCCAAATGTGTTTCGTGTCCCTTTAAAGGAACATGAAAGTCAAAATTAAACTTTCATGACTCAGATAGCACGTCATTAAATAAAAACAAAAAGCTTCCCCATTTATTTCTATTATCAAATGTACCTATTTCTTGGTATCTTTTTTTAACATAGCTCCTGTCCACGAGAGCATATGAACAACATGGCAGCTGTGTTTACAATGATGTATAGAACAATGTTATGCATAAGGCACTCATTCAAGAGTCCAACCTCAGATTTCTCTCATGGAAAGTTTTAAAAAAAAAAAAAAAAAAAAGGATACCAAGAGGCAAATTTGATTTAAAAAAAAACACAAACTGAAAAAGCAGTATCAATGTTCATATACACCTGAAGCAACAGTATGGTTCTCTAAAGACCCTACCAGGTGTGATACGGTTAATGTAGCAGAGAGGGGTGCAGCCCTCTCATGTGGCCTTTGGATTCAGTAAGAAAGAGAAAACAAGAAGAGGACAGTAAATGTGAGAAATTGGGCAGAAATCATGGGTAAAAAGTAGGAAGAGAGGATGAAGCAAAGGACAGGGCACAAAAAAACTAGATTACTATGAAGATGGAGGTAATTGGATAATAAAGAACGGAGAACAATGATTCAGGAGTGAATTAGTAACAAATAATAAAGATATGAAGCAAGTTATTGTTCTCTTGTGCTCACAAAAGAATACATTTAAAGTGAGCCTGTATTCCATTCCTTACACAAGTGTCTTGTTTCAGTTTTATTTAGCTTTGTTTGTTAGTGGGGAAACTGCTTTCCTCTCTTGTGCAATCTTTGCACTTAGGAAGTACATTATACTGGTGTTTATTTGCTAAAACAGCTCTGGCCTGAAGAAAACAACCTCATAATGTGGGGGGGGGGGAGAAATAAAAGGAGTGATTCATACACTCACCCGGGCCCCATAACTCCACAGTTGCAGCCTCCCTTGTAGGACTGTAGGCTGCCCCATCTGTGCCATCCTCGTCATCAGGGACTTTAGTGACAGTGAAGTGTGGCATGGCTCCTCACTATCACTCCTGCTCCAGTATTTGCTTTTCACACACCTTGCTACATTCCCTTCTTTTGACACTCGCTATTGTAAGTCTATATAACCCTTGCTTTATCTTTATCTTGCTACCTAACGTTCCACGGTATCTATTCCTGTTGCTCCCAAACTAGCACCTGACAATGTCACTCTCTGCAGCTTTTAGATTCCTGTCACACTAGGATGTGTAATACTGTGCTATTTTAAATGAACAAATAAAGCTGATTTTTTTATTTTATTTTAAATCGGGGCCCTGTTTGCACCCCTCTATACTAAACACAATCTGATGCTAATTTCTCTCTCTTTGCCTTTCTGCCGCCCTTGATTTATTACACGCCTGAAACTCTTATCTCTTTTTCTCTGAAATTCTCTCTCCTACTTGGGGACACAAGTTTTGACTGCTTCCCTGTCACATGTCTTTGTCCCATCCCAGAGGGAGGTTTAGTCTAGGATCTTAAAGGTGCAGCTACACTTAGCAGCATCTTTTCAAATTACCTGAGCAATGTCTCCTCCCCTAGCATCTAATCACTGATCAAAACAAACTGGTGATTTATTTCTAGTACTAGATGTGCAGTCTACTGTGCTTTACTGTTTCGGTGTACAAGGACAGTATCTAACTTACAATTCTCACTACTAATAAACTTGACAGGCTGAGCGTCTGTCATTACCTCCTCCCAGCAACTGCTGTCTGAGTGAGGTGTGATTCAGAAACACACAATAATTACTCTTATTACAGGAACAAAAACATCAGGCTTAACAAGGGATTGCCCCACATAAGCTATTGTTTTCTCCAAATAAACAATATGAATGAGGATATCACAACCAGTTATCAGGACAGGCTCAGACAAAGCTTGTCTGAGATGAACTGAAAATAAAAATATTATGAAGACAATCACTAAGGTCGACAATCAAACTATAGAACAATAGAAAATACTAGGGGAAAACATTTATTCTAATGTAACAGGACAAAATCATGTTTTAATCTAATTTAGGTTGAGCTCCTGACTACAAACTGACATATGTAGTGTTGACAACTGTCTTTTAAAAAGATAGGCCATGCTAATTAGCATACATCTGCATAAATAATAATAAATAATAATAATAAATAATTTAAGTTCTTAGTACCAATTTAAAAAGATCATTTGTTTAGAACTAGATTTCACACACTTAGAACAAGTTTCATCATAACTGGACCTTCATTTCTATATTTTTTTTTATTACCTCCTTCAACCTTAAAGGGACACTAAACCCAATTTTTTTTCTTTTGTGATTCAGATAGAGCATGCGATTTTAAGCAACTTTCTAATTTTCTCCTATTATCAATTTTTCTTCGTTCTCTTGCTATCTTTATTTGAAAAAAAAGGGCATCTAAGCTAAGGAGCCAGACAATTTTTTGGTTAAGGACCCTGGACAGCACTTGTTTACTGGTGGGTGAATTTATCCACCAATCAGCAAGAACAACCCAGGTTGTTCACCAAAACTGGGACGGCATCTAAACTTACTTTCTTGCTTTTCAAATAAAGATACCAAGAGAATGAAGACAATGTGATAATAGGAGTAAATTAGAAAGTTGCTTAAAATTGCATGCTCTATCTAAAATCACAAAAGAAAAAATTTGGTTTCAGTGTCCCTTTAAAAGGGACATGAAAGAAAAAAAAATAAACTTAGTGTGTGCAATTTAAGAGAATTTTCAATGTACTTCTGTAATCAAATGTACTTTGTTCTCTTAGTTTCCTTTGTTTAAAAGCATACCTAGGTATACTCAGAAGCAGAAATTCACAACTGGCAGTGGCTATACACATTTGCCTCTTATCATAATGTTTTCAGCTAGCTCCCAGTAGTGAATTGCTGCACTGGAGCGACCCTTAACTGTAT